>NC_056044.1:12239284-12546367 GCF_004379255.2 Salvia splendens | reverse complement strand
CTTTCCAGAGACTGGCCAGCGGGCCGCTGTGGACTCTGCATCGGTCGCTGGCGGCAGTCCAGAAACCTGCGAAAATATTCATCAACACCAAAACGAAAATTAAACCAAAAAGTACTAAAAAACATAACCAAAAATCGTCAAAACACAAAAATAAAATTGTCTTAAAACAAAAACAAATGATACAATTGCTCATTTAAAGTCATGAGCTTGACTTCATCATTCTGGGGGAGGAGGGAAACGGACATTGAGGTCTTCAAAGGCGCCAATGAGATACGTGATGTCGCTCCTCGGCGGCCATCCTTTGGAGCTCGGCGGTCATCATTTGGAGCTCGGCGATTTGTTGACGTTGTTGCACATCCACGAACCTTTGAGCCTCCTAAAAATCTTGCGGCGGTGGTGCCCCACTTCGTTGAGTATGTGAATGCTCTCCGCCCTCGTGGTAATGATCGATGGCATCGAAGGCGGAGTCTTCCTCCGGGTTGAAGATGGCGGTGCGCAACGACATGTTCCTCTTCTTAAACTCTCCTTGAATGGGGTTAGCCCCAATGGCTCTCCGGTGGGCGGCGGTGTTGAGCTTCCAATTGGCCTTATAGTCCCACATATCGACCTTGGTCAAATATGGGATTGGAATGGGAAAGTGATCCCGCTCCACATGGAGAAAGAAAGTTTGGCCATTTGAGTCGGTCTTCAAAAACCCTATCGCAAAAAGCACTCCATAGGAGACAAACATCTCACCCATGTCCAGAGTGAAGTCCGTGGTCAGGATGCCAAGGTGTTTGGCAATCGCCGTGATCAAGCCCCCACAACATATGGTGCTCCCGTCCTTCTTCGAGATGCGGTCGACATAGATGGTGAAGAGGATTCCAAAGTTCATCCCCTTCTTGTTGAGGAGAGTCCACATCACGTCCAACTCGTTTGGGAGACACTTCTACCGTCGGTCCGAGCAAACATCAATTGAGTCATTGCCCGGTGGAGGTATTGTAGGACGGGGTTACAGACGGAGGAAGACTTGGCATAAGCCGGGATGAATTCCTCCCCCTCGATTGTCATGGCACCCCAAACATCGGAGTAGTTGAACTCCACTTCCTCGTCGGGATTGAGGTTGTAGCATTGAAACACCTCGCATAAAGCCACCATGGAGAAGGAATGGTTGCGGTTGCCAAGGCGAAAATCTATCGACTTGGCGATGCGTGAACGACGGCTTTTGTGCACCTTGAGGGTGCTAAGAAACTCGAGGGTGAGTCTCCTATAGGATGGCCACCTCCCTTGGAACATGTGGCTCAAGCCATTCCATTCCCCGACGTCGCACAACGCCCAAAAATCTTCAATGATCCCCAAGGTGGCGAGGGGAAGCTCATGAGGGTACCTAGACGGCATGGTGTCTCTAGCCGAGACCTTCTTCCACATTGCCTTGTGGTCATCCAACGGAAGGCTAATTCCATAGCTCTTCGCATTCTCAGGCTTCCCTCGTGTTGTCATCTTCCTACAAAAGCAAATCAAGCTGTTAAGAGAGCACCAAACAAGTAGACAAATAACAAGTGTTTCCCCCAAACTTGGACTCAACCAAGCATATATCAAGAATCAACAAAGATGTGCAAGTTTGTACTTAACATGTGCTCTAAAGTGTATCATGTGAACATGTAAATCAATACCAACACAAAAGAACAATAACAATTCATCCCCAACGGGAATTAATCCCGCATGTAGAGACGTATCAACATAAACATCACAAAACAACAATCTCTATAATCTACACATGTATTGCAATTCATGGAAGTAATAATAGCCTCATAATGCTATGAACATGATTGCAATTTATAAACAATGAAGAACAAAAGGGAATTCACTAACAAAACCAACAATTCACCACCCTACTAAAAAATCTAGCCATGAAAAATGAGTATAAACATCATCACACTCATCCCCCATACTAAATCATGCTTTTCATCCGAACAATTCAACAATAAAGAGCAAAATCCATGAAAGAATTTAAACAAAACTCAGAAATTAAAGTTAGGATTCATACCTTGTGTTGGAGTGACTTGGACAATGAAAACTTGAAAATTGAGATGCAAAGGATGAATGAGCATGTGGGTGTGTGGAATTGATGAAGAATTTGAGTTGGGGTGTGCAAGAGAGAATGGAGAGAAAAGATGATGAAAAGAATGAGGGACATACCTTATAAGTAGGCAGTTCGCGTTACTGACCCTCGCGCAGCGACCGCTGCAGGTCTTCTGAAAAATGGCACGCTCTCCCAGGCCGATGCGGCCCGCACAACGACTGCCGCAGCCCGCCCTAGGGCCTACCTGCACACGTGTAAACGAGTAGCGACTCTGCACCAAAATTGCAGAAAAAGAAAAATAACGAAAATAACGAAATAGAAAGAAAAAAACAAATTGGGTTGCCTCCCAACAAGCGCCTTTAATTTAAGTCGTTGGCTCGACTTGAAGTGACCCAACTAGGTTGGCGAATTGATGACCCTTGTACTGAAAACCGCAAATTGGACCAATTTAGTGCCCAACGTTTTCCACCATTTGTATTTCCCTTTCGCGGTCTTGATCACATAGATTTCGGGGTCGACTTGTGGTTGAGTTTTCTTCTTTTTCCTCTTTGATTTTTCCTGTTACGGAACCTTAGGAGAATTAGGCTTGCCCTTTTTAGGAGCTTGAGGCAAAGCATTAACAACAAAAATAGAAGGATTAGAAAGATCTTCCCCTTTTTGTGGTCCCTTAGGCTTTGTTGTGTCGGTTATCATAACCACCCTGCACTCGTACTCTATCTTTGCTCGTTGCGCCTATTAAAACTTTAGCATCGCGCTCTCTATCTTGTAGATGGACTTGCTGACATTGTCACTAAGCGTGATCTCCCCCCAACCTACATCAATAGGAGCTTTGCTTGTGGCTAGAAAATCTCTGCCTAGGATTAGAGGTACATTATTATCTACTTTCATATCGAACACAATGAAATCGGCAGGGAAAATAAAATCATCTACCTTTACCAAAACATCCTCGATCATGCCCACCGCATTGATTGCAAAGTTATAAGCCAATCTTATGATTACAACTAAAGTTTTGAGTGGTCCGATGTTGAGCTTTTCATAGTACTTCAATGGCATGATGTTTATGCTCGCTCCAAGATCGCAGAGAGCATTATCCACTTTTCCTTGCCCAATTGAGCATCTAATGATGAATTGACCGGGATCCCTTTGCTTCACGGCCTTCTCCCTTTGTATAATCTCGTTGCAGTGATGAGGCAACTTAAGGTCGGCGCTTTTGTAGGCTTCTTCTTCTTTAACACGCCTTCCCTTAGTAGCTTTGCATACCTAGGTATTTCCTGCAACGATTCGACAAGAGGAATGTTAGTATGGACTTTACAAAACATGTTCAAAAAGTGCTTGAACTGTTCTTCAGGCTTAAACTTCCTCTTCGGCTGGAAAGGGAGTATGAATCCATTGTGCCGCACGAGTACATCCGACCCAGGTGCTTCTGCCTAATCGGTAGCGGCCCACTGTGGAGCTTGCAACGGTCCGCTGGGTGTCGGGCAGACACCAGAATTCGTTCCGGGGTTGCTGACTTCGCCCATTTCTACTTTGCAACCCACTTTTCATTGATGTCGGCCATTCGTGCTGCTGCCTTTGCCTTGTCCTTCTCTATCTTTTGTTGGACTTGGTCCATTTGGTTCGTGATGTTGGTGGCGGCGGTGACAATGGTGTTGATTCCGGCCTCGAGGTTGTTCAACCTTGCTTCAACGACCCCAATCTTGGTGTCATTGGTCTTTCTATCTTGCACTAGCACCTCCAAGATCTTCATGATCCCTTGGTTATACTTCTCTTCCTTCTTCACGGGCTCAACTACCCCACCTCTGCTCACATTAAATCCTGCAGGGGTTACAAGAAGTTATTGCTAGAATAAGAAAGGTTGGGATGAGGACGGTTCCCATTATAATTATTAAGATTACCGCCCCTTGGACTGGGCGATAATTGTTGTTGTTATAAGGCCTATTGGGACCGCTTCCTTGTGGAACATAGTTGACTTCCTCCGTGGGAGCGGGAGAAATGTGGGTTTGGTAGAGGTCGGCGGAACCAGATCCTCTCTTCTTGACGTGTCCATTTGATCAACCTGCACTCTATGTTCGAGATCGAGCGGCTCTAAGGTGTCCTTCCCAGAACACGTTCGCATACAACACCTGAGGGGGACAAAAAAAACAAAAATTAAACTAAAAATTTTTAAAACAGAAAGAAATTAAAATCTAAATTAGCAAATTCGTCCGTTTGAAGATATCAATCACGAAGTGAATGTATTCCCCGGCAACGACGCCAAAAACTTGATGCACTTTTTATTAGCACTAAATAAACCTGCAAGTATACAGAGTATATATAGTATAGGTAAAGGTCAGTACCGGATATCGAACACATGGGAATTTGAAAACTATTTGGAAAACCGAGAATTTTGGAGATTTTGAAAACTAAAAGTAATTTGAAAGCAATAAAACAACTAATTGCAAATAATTAAAGAGATAAAGTATGAGAGATAAGAGAATTCCTGGTATGTGTGTACACAGTTATGGTTATACAAATTTCAACTATAATACCCTAACACGATTTATACTTCGATAGAACGAGTCACATAAGTTTTGCCCATGCGGTACAAGCGTAGATTAGTAACTTTAGGGTTATCAATCCTATATCCGTAACTCCTAAAAGCTCATAAGACCCTTGAAAAGTCATCACTCTCAATTAACAATGTCGGTTTAAGGGAAGCTAATTGTAGTGTCTACTAAGTGGATCTAACTTGCCAACCTCCTCTCACGATTATGTAGCAAGTTATATTAAATCATCACCGAATGTGTCACTCAAACGTGAAGTATTATGGAACAACTTAGGGAAGAAACGAAGTAAAAACAAAATGGATATTAAATAGCAAAATGGAATTTTATAACCAAAGTCGTTACTAACACATCCCTAGAATTCTATGAATTTAGTTACACATAATCGAATAAGCTAAAAACATAGAATGAAGGGAAAACAAAGTGAACATAAGAACTAAAGCAATAAAACCCAAAGGTTGAATCCTTGTAGCCTTGATCTTCTCTTGATTCCTTCTTCAATCACTTGCACAATGAAGAACTCTCTCAATTTTATGCTCTAGAATTATATGGCAAAAAGAAGATCATAATGAAGAGGTTTTAGGGGGTATATATAGAGGGAAAATCGAGCTCCATCAAATAAGGCAAAAAGTGGCTAAGCTTGGTAAATATTGGGGAGAAAGTAGGTCAAATTTGTGCACCGCATTTTCGCAGCGGGCCACTTCACTTTGGCCAGCGGTCGCTGCACATTGATCCGTAGCCTCTGCCTCTTGGATAGCAGTCGCTACACTGTGTTGCAGCGGTCCCTGTGAATATTCCAGTAGCTTCGGAAACTCTTCGAGCAGTGCTGGGCGTCTTCTTCTTTTCAGCACAACTTTCTCCGCAGCGGACCGCTACTGGCTTAGCGGTCATTGGGCCACAACGGTCGCTGTGCATTTTGCAGCGGACCGCAGGGCATCTCGAATGCTCCAGATTTCCAACTTCGACTTTTTCCTGTCTTTTTAGGCTCAAATATGTACAAATCTCACAAAATACGTCAAAATACCAAAATACAGGAAAAATGTAAAATATGTACATGAATTGTGATTTTGACATTAAAAACAAATCAAATAAAGGCCTTAAAACAGTGCAAAATCCGGTCGTATCATTTAACCACATAACACATGCATGAAACGAGTCTCGTCAATAATCTGAAATGCAAGAAAACAGAGCATGATCGGAAAATATACAAAAATACAAAATTGACACCGGAAAATGCAGATCTATGCTAACTGATAACCTAGAAAGCACGTAAGCAGCATGGATCTAAACATCTAAGCTAACGATTGCGAAAAGCATCCAACAAGCATAAAATAAGAGGCAACAGCACGAGATCTAACTAAAACATCCATAATGCAAGAATTTAAACAATATCCAATGATGGAAACACGAGATTGAACTTCAAAAACAACAAGATTTAACTAAAGCATCAAATACGAAAGAGTTTCTAAAGCTAAGACGTTCAAACACTTCAAAACACTTGAGATTTGAAACTGAAATGCACAAGAACTGTTATAAACGATGGTATCTTCAACAAGCTAACTAAGAAAGGTTGGAGCAAGCTGGAATTAAGCTAAACTAAGGTAAATCTGGAGCAAAATAATCTAAACTAAGAGAGTGGTGGGATTAAGCATGCGTTCTTCTTCGCTACGACCTTCTATTTATATGGAGGCGTGGCCCAAATCCATAGAGTTACGTCCTTCAGCGACTTGACATTTTTTTAAAACACCTTATCAGTGGAGGGTTCGTGGGTTCCTCATCCCTATATATCCAAAAGAGAGATTACAGTTTTGTCAACATTTGCGCCCTTAGGCATTACACGGGTCAAGCTGCCGAAGACAAAACAAGGTACCTAACTATTACATCATAAGAGTAGGAAGAGGACATGCTCGAGCGAGCTCGACACCAACCTACTCTATGGTTGACAGCCATTGACACTCGTCTTGAGACTTTTGAACATGAGATAATACATGAGGCTTTTCTCAATCATCTTCACTTACTCGAATGTTGGGGACCCTGACCTGTTCCAACCGGACGAACACGTTGAGCAGCCTCGAGACTGATCAACGTCCATGCGACAGAATGAGTTCTTCTCGATGCCCATCGAAGCTGGGAGGTCAACCGCCTTATTACCTTCTCGGTGGATAAAGGTGATGCGGAAGCTGCATGTAAGCTTAAGGACCATGGTGTGTCTAATGTGTGCTGGCCCCCATTCCGTTTTTTTATGAGGTAGACTGCTTGTGCTGCATCAGTTTCAATCCAGATTGGTCGATTGAGTTCTTTGGCCAGGAGGAGGCCCTGGTGGATGGCTATGAGCTCAGCCTCAAGCGCTTAGCGCGCATTGAGGGGAGTGGAAAAAGCTACCAGCATTTTGCCGGAATGAGACGACCCCCACTGGCCCTTCCGGATGCTTCCATAAACGCACCATCCGTGTTTAGCTTGATTTATGGCTGGTCTGGGGGATTCCATTTAACAGGCATAACTCTTTACGATTTAGGCCTTGGCACGACTTGATTTGGGATTGCCATATTTAGGGCGACACCTTTCCAGTGTTTCGGCGCAATGCGCCCATTTGACATGAGATTCCGGATATGCATTTGAACCTGCCACACCACATTATAAGGCTTGAACTGTATGTTCTGATGACGACTTCTATTCCGTTCCGCCCAAAGAAACCACAAGATGAGGTAAGGCAGAGTCTGACTGAGGTGCTTCTTGGTCAATTGCTGAGTTCTTCTGGACCACACTTCAAGCCTATCTGGGATCGTATCATTGATCCTAAGTGGGAGGTGAGAGCCCACGAACCAGTTATCAAACTCTCTCCACACCTTTGCTGCACATGCCCCTTGGATGAAGAGCATGTAGGGATTCAACCTCAGGTCTGGCCGGGCAGCATTGACACTTGGAAGCTAAGCTAATCTTCCTCCACTGGAGCTTTGAGTCCACCGGAATCCGGTTCGAGAGAATTCTCCAGATAAAGATGGAAATCGAGGATGTGAGGCCTGCCCTCCAGATGGCCTCAAGGCCAGGGATGGTTGGCCGGCGTGAGCGTGAAGTCTCCCATGCCGAAGCCAATGTAAAGTTGCCAAGGCGGGACAGGCTCCATCTTGGAATATCTAGCTCCCCGAAGAGAATTGGAGTGGCGAGGATATCTTCAATTACCTGTTGCGGTAGTCCAACTTGGTTATGGAGCAACTGCACTTTAGGCGCATCCCATTGGCCTTTATCCCAGAAGTCCGAGACACGGGTGAGAGAGCTACCCCTGTCGTCATAGCTCAGTTCCCTGAGAGGGGTGCTGCCAAGCCAGATGTCATCCCAAAATAAGATTTTTCCCTCACCAATCAGCCATCGGATGTTCGGTTGTGTTTGGCTCGAAGATTTTTCCCTCACCAATCAGCCATCGGAGAGTCTTCTCCATGTGGGGCTATTCCTTCCCGAGATGCTTGTCGATAATGGTGGGGAATTTCTTCCATACTTACTTAACAAGTACTTTGCCCATAGGGAGTTCTGTTCCCTGAAACGCCACCAAAGCTTAATATTAAAGGCTCGGAGGACTTCCTTGAAGCTTCGAATTCCAAGCCAACCTTCGACTGTGGGTAGACAGACTTGTTCCCAACTAATCCAGTGAGACCTTTTTCTTTCACTTGTTGTGCCCCAAAAGAACCATGCAAGTTGCTGGTCCAACTGTTTGAGAGCACCAGTCGTTGGGTCGATGGCTTGGAAGATGTGAATCGGGATTGCCTCAAGGGTGCTTTTAATGAGTGTGAGCCTTCCCCCAAAGGAGAGGTGCCGGTGTGTCCATCTACTGATCCTTTTGGTGATCTTTCCCGAAGAAACATGAACATGTCTGTACGCTTTGCACCTCGGTAGATCGGGACACCTAAGTAGAGGAAGGGAAACGAGCCTCGGGGAATCCCTCCTTCGATCTGAATTGAATCAGGCCAATCCTCATGCGCTTCTGCAATGTAGAAGTTACTCTTTGCAAGGTTAATTTGTTGTCCGGAGGCAACCGAGTATTCGTCCAGGCACTCTCGAAGTTGTCGGAGATGAGACATAGTTGCCTGTGTGAAAATGATGATATCGTCTGCATAGGCGAGGTGACTGATCTCCATACACCTTTGGGTTGATTTGAAGACCATATCTCTCTTACCTAAGATCAGCCTATCAAGGGACCTCGAGAGATAATCAGCAGCAATGACAAAAAGTGCTGGTGAGATTGGGTCTCCTTGCCCGAGGCCTTAGGTAGACTTGAAGAAGCCTGACGGGATGCCATTGATAAGAATAGAGAACCAACATGATCCGATACATCGTTCAATAAGCGAGAGCCAAGATCTGGAAATCCCATTCGCCTTATGTCACGGCTGCCCTTACTAAGGATAGTAAAGACGGGGAACTCGTGACTAGGGGAGGAACTAAGAAGCGGGGAAGAAAAGGGGGAACAATAAAAGACGACATTTAACACAAAGCTCGACTGAACTTCAAGAGAAAATATTTTAATGTATTGCATGGTTAAGCAGCGGATTAATGTCTCAATGTAATTAATGTCATAACATAGTATGAAAAAATAACGGGAGACTTTTAGAAAGAAAGCAATCTCAAACAAGGCAGCGGAAATCAAGTATCTAGAGAGAGTCATAGGATGACGCCCATGTATGAAGACACGACGCATCCGGGAAATCTTAAGGCTCGACTCAACATCTGCCGCAACATCATCGCTCAACCTGCACATAGGGAAAACATATGCAGGGCTGAGTACTTAATATACTCAATGTGCTCATGCCGAAAACATTTGATAAAAGTTATGTCATCCATACCATAGTGAACTCGAGTTTTACATTTAGAAGAGAAATATCATCGAGTATCACAAAAACAGTTTCATAGTCTGGCCACACAAAACAATCTCCCCACTTTCTCAACAATCAATCATTCACATCCTCATACCATAGCAAGGACGGCTCACGATCCCATCAGTGTACACAGCCTGATAGGGTTTGTGGCCCTACTCAGACCCGAATTTGTTTAACACAGCCCTGTAGCCTAACGGAGCAAGCTCAAACGAATTAGGCATCAGGCAACAATCTCAACATCAAAACAATCATGGCATTGAAGGGGTTGGCAGCGGAAGCGTGCATAAAAACCGATCACATGAATTAGATATATTTAGATGATTATTTAGGCAAATTCTATTCGCGTAATTTTCTCACGTTTCATGCTCATAACTTGAATTATAATCATGCTTTAGATCAAACAGCCCCTAAAACATGCATACTACGGAGTTAGCCAATTTACCTCGTTGATTCACTTAAGAATCGAAGATGGCTTGCGTCTTCTCCACGTGAAGATCTTCAGAACTCGACCTCGGATCTTCTGACTGGTGTCCCGGACTGTACACTGATATTTGTGTGGGCAAATCTCACCAGTGTACTAGGACTTAAATAACGAAGACATAAATCTGCTCACGGAAGGAGAAGAATTTCGATCCTCTCTCAAATCCGAGGTGGACGAAATTTTTTTATGAAAAAATTGTGTTTTTTGTCTCCTCTATTATCATATTTATATTAAGTCACATATAGGGCTCAGTCAGGGATCTAAGGAAGAATTTGGACATGGCCTCACCCAATTAGCTTTTTACTAATTAAATTGAACCCACAATTTATTACAAGCTCATATTGGAATATTACAAGCAGCCACTACAGAAGTAATATTGCACTACCTTTCCAGATCCGAAATTACAAGTATTTTGGGTTTCCTTTTATTTGTTTAATTCATTTCCCGCGCTTAAGATAAAAACATCCATTAATTAATTAATGTCTGCTATGGACTTAATTAATTAACATATTTTAATTTCCAAGAGTGGACTTAGGAAGAAACTCTTATTTATTATTCATAGAGTAATCAAACTCCAACTAACTAGGTTCCGAATAATAAAACCTTGTTTCAAGCTCCTCTTGTGGATGTTATCAAACGAGACTCTCCTCTCACACGATTCAATATAATAGCAATCCTAGCACAGCCAGATAATGATCACCACTACCCTATATACCTGGATCGTTGGGTGACGAAAAACCCGCACCTTTGGTAAGTGAAAGTAGTAGATACTCAATATCATATATTCAATGCTAACGTACATTGATTAAGAAATTAATTATCAAGACCTCGTCTTTCAGTAGATAGCATAAAGACTTGTCTTGCTGTTAGATTCATTCAGTGCTATACCACACCAACGTCATCATATTTCAATAAGGCTTAGAAATAATCGGACTGACATTGCAACCTTTCACGATAGGTAGTCTAGGCCTATCTAGGTTGTGAAATTCTTATTTTTCTTTGTTCAGGACTGACCGCGTACCTTAAATTGAGCGCAACCCACAACCGGTCTACTAAAACAAAGACTTAGACTTTGTTATGTTCACTTATACATTTAAATATGCAATAAACATCCATTAAATGTAAAACATAACAACATTACGACAAAAATAATCTGTTGCATTTATTGGAAAATAATAATTAGAGTTTTACAGTATTCAATCACTTGAAAGGTGATTTCTAGTATACAAACCCTAACAGGCATGACATAACACTTTAAACCACCCTTATAACACCGTATCATACTTTTGAAAGCGTAAAAGAGTTTAGTAAAAGAAAGCCCACCTCGCTTGCATATACAACACAATTCACAACTTTAATGCAACCCTTGCTCTTTGTACCCACGTACGCACAACAACCCTTTTCAACACCATAACACAATCAGTTTTTTCCATAAACACATTTATCATGCATTCCCTATCGTGACTTTCATCGTTTTCTTATATTGCCCATCCCAAACGTTCACCAACATAAACGAAACGAACACTCTAGCATACATCAACGTGCAACACATAACCACATCATAGGATACGTTCCTTATTCACACATGTATCATGTAATGCATTCAAAGCTTGTCAACAAAGCTTATTTCAACAAAACCAGAATCTGGCAGAACAGTGCAGTATTTTTGTAAAAATTATTAAACTTCCATCCGATCTCATATGAAGCTAAAATTTGGTCACAACACAGTAGACACATAAAGGTTTGTCCAGTTAGAATTCCACACCAAAATCATATCTTTTGATCGGTCAAAACAAAAACGAAACTCACTGGACGAAACACAATTTCTGGCAGGACTGCGCAGTTAAATTGTAAAATTTGTTATACATTCGTCCGTCATCAATTGAAGAGGAAATTTTGACACAACACAGAAGACATCTGAAACTTCATCCGGTTAAAAATTCATGTCGAAATAAGATCGTTTGATTGGTCAAAAACTCATCGGAATCTACTGTCCGAACACAATAGTTTTCATGCTCAACATTCACAAACCCTAGTTTGTCTATCATACACTCACACATACATATTCATGCTTCCAACACATAGTCATGCTTCAAAAACGAGATTTCAACCATGCTTTCCTATTCGCACATAACATCCACACACTCACACACACGTACATACACGCACACACATACAATCATTCATGTGCAACCATCCTTCCCAACCAATAAATTCTTAGATTTACGATTTTACACTCATTATATGCATGAGGGGTTCAAGAATCATGGATTCTATGATAAGGAGGGGAAAGGTGGATAAAAAATTATACCTTTCTCTTGAAAACAATCGGTAGAAAAGACAATTGGTGCGATTCCTCAACGGATCTTGAGTTTCCAACTCCAAATCAAAGCAACAATAAAGGATTGATTTGGAGCACTTGAGAGAGAGGGGAGGGGGAGAAAAACGTGTGGGCGAGGAGAGGAAGAGAGGGAGGCGTGTGGAGTGAAGATTAGGGTTAGGGTTTTCTTAATTTATATTCAATAATTATTCCCACACTTAATTAAACAATTAAAATTGTGGAAGAATAAAATAGAGGTCAATGCATAAGCTCCACAATTAAAACAAATAGGCGTGTAGTGTGGGGGGATTTTTTCGAAAATTATGGTATTACTTCGAGAGAAATATACTCACAAAAATGGGTAAAAAGATATTGAGCATCCCATAAATAAGACAACAAAATAATTAATAAATTCTCCAAGTAGGAAAGGGGGGGCGCCTGTAAAATAGGGAGTAGACAAAGGAAATATTTAAATCCCCAAATTAAATAGGAATAGAATTTAAATTTGGTAATTTCTTGTGGAAAAGGCTCCCATAAAATAGGTAACAATTAAATTAATCCCACAAGGTAATTGAAAGGCATAAGGGGCGAAAATTTATGAGGTCTTAAAGAAGGAAAGAGTAAAATCCTAATTAAAATATGATATGAAGAGATTTAATTGGATTTTTAATTCAAGGAAGGAAATAAGTAAGGTACCAATTAAATCTACAAAATAATTTATCCTCCTAATTAATAGGAGATTTCAAAAAAACCAAGAAATGGTCAAGGGGTCGGAAATTATGTAGAATAACATAGGGATAATTTGGTTTGGATTCAAATTGGATAATTATCCTAAAACAATTAATTAAATCCAAGAAATAAATTACTATTTCAAATAATTAGGATGGCCGAAAAATATCAAATAAAATGGCTAGAAAAATATGCATAATCTCATTTAATTTAATTCACACATTGGAACATAATTCGTATTATTCCACATAACTCACAACAACTAATTCCACATAATTAACTCAATCACATAGAAAATCAATTTCCATAAAAGAAATTCCCATTCAACATCCACATTAAAAAAACAAAAGCCGCAAATTTTTCGGGGTGCTACACCTTAGCACCTTGATGAGGATAGGCCATTGGACTCGATCATATGCCTTGGACATATTAATTTTAATAGCAACATTCGGGGCAGGAGAGCACCTAGGCAGTTCATGGAACATCTCCTAGCTAAGGAGAACATAGTCATTGAGAAGTCGTCCCTTAACAAAACCACTTTGATTTGGCGCGATCACAAGATGCAAAAGAGGGGTGAGTCTTGCCACAAGGATCTTAGTGATAATTTTGTTAGTGACGTTGCAGAGGCTTATAGGGCGATAGTCAGATCAGGTCCTCGGAGCTTCCTTCTTGGGAATAAGGACAATACTTGTCGTCGTGAAGCTGCGGGGAAGGTACACCCCACTGAAAATTTGTACCACAGCTACCGTTACATCCACGCCCACGATTTCCCAGCAGGATTGGAAGAAGGTAGCCGTGAAGCCATCCGGCCCTGGTGTGCTGTGGCCGGATATGTCAAAAAAATTTCACCTCCTCGGCATCCGGTGGGTTTGTTAGGCTGTCAAGGTTTGCTGAGGCTGGGAGTTGGCGGATCAGGTCGAGATTTGGTTCAACCAACTGCGGGGTTTCATGAGCCAGCAGGTCTTGAAAGAATTCCACAGCCGAGTTCCTCACCTCAGTTTCATCCGTGAGTTCTCAGTCATTGACCAGGATACTATGGATGCATAACCGAACCCTCTTTTGCTTAACCCAGCTCTGGTAGAATCCGGTGTTCCTGTCTCCCTCCGCGAGCCACCAGGGGGCCGCCTTTTGGCTCAAGAAATCCTCATCTATCCTAAGGAGCAGGATGTAGTTTGCGATATTTTTGTTGATAGCGGCCTTGTTTCTCGGAGAGGGGTCAGCTTCACACTCAGCATGCGCCATGGCAACTTCCTCTTATTTGTTCTTGAGGTTGTTGTGACTGTTTACAAATACGTCCTTGTTCCATTGCTTGAGGGTTTTTTTATCCTTGCAAGCTTGAGTTGGAGACACATGAGGCCTCCTGCCTCCGTTGGGATACTCCAGTCATTATGTACGAGTTCCTTGAACCCTTCATGTTGAATCCACATATTTTAGGAATTTCCAAAGCAGCCTGTGTTAGGGTTGTATACTAGAAATCACCTTTCGAGTGATTGAATACTGTAAAACTCTAATTATTATTTTCCAATAAATGCAACAGATTATTTTTGTCGTAATTTTGTGATTGGGCCATATATGTGACTTAATATAAATAGAAGAATAAAGGAGACAGAAAAAACACACCTTTTCCACAACAAAATTTCGTCCACCTCAGATTTGAGAGAGGATCGAAATTCTTCTCCTTCCGTGAGCAGATTTCTGTCTTCGTTATTTAAGTCCTTGTACACTGGTGAGATTTGCCCGCACAAATATCAGTCTACATCTGGGACACCAGTCAGATGATCCGAGGTCGAGTTCTGAAGATCTTCACGTGGAGAAGACGCAAGCCATCTTCGATTCTTAAGTGAATCAACAAGGTATATTGGCTAACTCTGTACTATGCATGTTTTAGGGATTGTTTGATCTAAAGCATGATTATAATTCAAGTTATGAGCATGATACGTGAGAAAATTACCCGAATAGAATTTGTCTAAATAATCAGCTAAATAGATCAAATTCATGTGATCGGTTTATTATGCACGCTTCCGCAGCTAACCCCTTCAATTGGTATCAGAGCCAGTCTTTGGCTCTGATTATTTGGATTTAAATTTTGCGAAATTCATGTATGCAAGAGTTATTTGATTTCGAATCATGTTCTTGTTGGTTTTTGTTTAATTTTATGCATGTTGAACTCAAGAACAATCGAATCAAAGAACTTGAATTTTTCGATTTTACGAGACGTGCGATCCGTCGGCGCTTGCGCCGAGATGGATCGCACCACGCTCGATCGAGGCAGGGTGGTCGAATCAGTAGGAGCGTGGGCTCGTGTGCGCCGCCGACCGAGACCTAACCCTAGGCGGCGCACGCACCAAGGTCGACACGGTGGCTGGCGCGGTACGGCAGTTCGACCGAGAACTCGCCGAGACACCGAGAAGCCGATAGCCCAAACCCTAGGTGGAAGGACCGAGACGAAGCTCCAAGCCTCTGGCCGAGACTTGCGCACCACGTAGCGCTACGTGTGCTGGAGCAGTGGGAGCAGGGAGTCTCGGATGGGTCAAGATAGGCCATCGCAGCTGGCCGAGAAGAGCCGCGCCACCGCGCATGCTCCTGGCCGAGAGACCGCGACACCCGACAAGCCAGGCGTCCGAGAGGAGTCGCGCCACCGCGTGAACTTCTGGCCGAGACGCTCGCGAAGCCTGACGAGCCAGTCAGCCGAGACGCTGGTGCGCGACGTGCGCTGCTAGCTGAGACGTCGTGCGGGTCGTGATCAGACGACGAACTCGTCGGATCTTCGTCGATCATCGTTCGTGCGAACCTCGGGCGATGGGATATCGATGAAAGATTATTCTAATGATTATTTAATTTTTAATTAAAAGATATCATTGAAATTTTAATATTTAATGGAAATAAAATCTTTTTGGAAGATATACCTAGATTTTAGGAATATTTTTATTATTATCTATATCTATGGAAATAAATAATATTATTTTATTCCTAGATGATATAGATGAGAATAATTTAATAGTTTCCTAATATTTATATATCTAGAATCCTAATTAGGATAGATATGTAAGAATACATTAAATAATAAATTCAATTTTCCTAATCTTGAACATGAAAATAATTTGAATTTAATTTTTCATGTCTTATTAAGAATTAAATAACTTAATTATTTTAGATATATCTTATAATAGACATGAATAAGAATTAAATACTAGAACATTATTTTCCTAAAGAAAGTCCCCAATTATAAACAAAAGATTTAATTATCCAGCATATTAAATACCAATAGAATTTAATCAAGCCTTAATTTGCCTCAAGGCTAAGGATAATTAAATAAAAACCATAACACAAAATATCTAAGCTGTAATAACAAACTCAACGTTTGTATATGGTCTCCATCGATTGGTCTGCAATTTATGAAGCTTTTTTCTAATATTATCGCCACCTGCTCTATGGGGACAATAATCCTAAGAAATAGCGAGTTCGTAAGGGCGGACTTCTCAAATATAAATAGTATGAACTAGAATATGGTTTCCAATATTATCGACACTTGCTATGTGGGGACAATAATCCTAAAAAACTACGTGATTCAGAAGTTCACACAGGATTTATGAGATAGCTTGATCTTGTTAGCAACACATGAGCATTGTTATGGGAGTGTGTTGTAGGAATGAGACTCTGTAATGCTAAATTTGGTGGTCTTGCTTAGGCAACATTAGGCGGCCATGCCACTCTGTGGTCTCGTCGGCCAAAATTACATAGAATGGAAGCAAAACTTGGACATCGTTCTTACAGCAGAAGAGTACAATTTTGTACTCACAACCCCGCAACCTCCAGTGCCGCCCGCCAACGCAGCGGCAGGAGTCAGAGATGCACACAGACGGTGGCATAAGACAATGAGATGGTTAAGTGCTATATGTTGGCATCTATGTCATCAGTGCTCAAGCATCAGCATTCAGTCATGGAAACTGCCACTGAGATCATGCAGAATCTCAAGAATCTTTTTGGTACTCAGAATCGAACGGCTAAGTCTCAAGCCTTTCGGAGTATCATGTCAAAGACAATGAAGGAGGGCTCGTCTGTGAGGGACCATGTCCTCGAAATGATGGGCCACCTCAACCAAATTGAGGTCTTGGGAGGGACGATCGATCCCGAGTCCCAGGTGACTATTATCCTTCATAGTCTTCCCCCTAGCTTCCAACAGTTCAAGCTCAACTTCGAGATGAACAAAAGGAACTACACCTTGGCAGAGCTGTTGACTGAACTTCAGTCGGCAGAGGACCTTATGGTCCTGGCTAAGGCGGCCATGATGACTTCGGGGCCTTATTCTTCTGGCTTTAAGCCAAGCAAAGGAAAAAGGTAAGCACCGAACTCAGAATCGGGCAAAGTGGCTAAGGGAAAGAAGAAGAAGAGGGTAAACAAGAAGCCCACGGGGAAGTGTTTCAAGTGTGGTGAAAAGCCGCATTGGAAGCCAGACTGTCCTAAAAAGGACAAGGCTACAGGTATGCACCAAGCTTTAGTAGTCGAGTCATGTTTGGCTTCGAAGTCTACTTTCACTTGGGTTATTGACACAGGAGCTACTAATCATATTTGTTTTGATCCTGACTTAATGCAGGTGACAAGACGGATGCGTGATCATGAGATCGAAGTCCAGCTGGGCGACGCTACAAAAGTGGCGGCCGTTGTAGTGGGAGACGTTTATTTGAGTTTTAGTAGTGATAGATTTTTGATTTTGAAGAATGTTTTATTGATACCTTCTTTTAGAAGAAATTAAATTTCAGTTTCTAAATTAGTTTTTGATGGATATTCAATTTCTTTTAATGACAACTGCGTTATTAAGAAATATGGCTCTTATATCTGTCGTGGTATCATGGAAAACGATCTGTACACAATCACATCTACACAGTTTAATAATCGCAAATCAGAACTCAATACAATATCGAAAATTTCAAAGGAACGAAAAGAACCTTCAAGTTCAATGAACGAAACGTACTTATGGCACCTTAGACTTGGTCATGCCAATGAAAGGAGGATCCATTCTCTTGTTCAACAAGATCTTATTAAAGGTCTAGAGGAGGAACCTTTACATAAGTGTGAGTTATGCTTAGAAGGCGATGACCAAGAGGCCTTTTCAGGCTAAGGGCAATAGGGCCAAGGAAGTACTTGAGCTCGTTCATTCCGATGTATGTGGACCAATGTTTACTGTAGCAAGAGGTGGTTTTCGATCCTTCATCACTTTCATTGATGACTTCTCAAAAATTGAATACGTCTATTTGATGTCCCACAAGTCAGAGTCTTTTGACAAGTTCAAGGACTTTAAGGCTCAAGTGGAGAAGTATCATGGCAAGAGTATCAAATGCCTGCGATCTGATCGTGGAGGCGAATACCTCAGTGCTGAGTTTTTGGACTACTTATCGCAGTCGGGGAATTCAATCCCAACTGACTGCGCCGGGCACGCCCCAGCAGAACGGCGTGGCTGAAAGAGGGAACATGACCTTATTAAACATGGTCTGATCGATGATGAGTTATGCACGGCTACCTACTTCGTTTTGGGGATATGCCTTGCTATCGACAAGCCATATATTAGACAATTTACCGTCAAAATCCGTACCTGCTACTCCTTATGAGTTGTGGAGTGGGCGCAAGCCCAATCTAGCACATCTCAAGATTTGGGGTTGCCCAGCTCATGTATTGGAAAAGGATCCAACTAAGCTAGGATTTAGGACGGAGGTATGTATGTTTATAGGATACCCCAAAGGGACGAAAGGTTATGAATTCTTTAGTCTCCGAGATAAGAAAGTTATTGTGAGCACTCACACCACATTCTTAGAGGAATACTATGTAATGAATCATAAACCCAGCAGTAAAGTGGCTCTTGAAGAGCTAACTTCTGTCACAAGTTCCATTAACCAAGCACAAATCCCAAGTGTACACCAAGCATTATAGAGCCGCGCCGTAGTGGGAGGGTCTCGCATGAGCCCGACAGATACATTGGTTTGGGGGAATCCATGGATCACTCCTCGGACAGCAATGTGTTAGATCCCTGGAACTTTGCAGAGGCGCTGGCAGATGTCGATCATTGCGAATGGGTGAAAGCAATGGATTTGGAACTACAATCTATGATAGACAAAGACGTCTACGATTTGTCCATCCTACCCGAAGGCTGTACTGCCATTGGGAGCAAGTGGATATAAAAACGGAAACGTGGACCCGATGGACGTGTTAAAGTCTTCAAGGCAAGACTAGTGGCTAAGGGGTATACCCAAAAGGAAGGTGTCGATTATGACGAGACTTTCTCCCCATTGGCCATGCTCAAATCGATCCGGATATTGTTGTCTATAGTAGCTTATATGGATTGGGATGTATAGCACATAGACGTTAAGACTGCGTTTCTAAACGGCGGTCTTGAGGAGACCATCTACATGGAACAACCCGAAGATATGCCATAAAGGGCAAAAAACACATGGTTTGGAAGCTTAAGAAGGCCATTTATGGCCTTAAGCAAGCATCTAGATGGTGGAACCAGTGTTTTGATCAAACTGTTCGCAAGTTTGGATTCGAAAAGTGCCCAAATTAAAGCTGCGTATATAAGAAAGTTGAGAAGGGGAATGTAGTGTTCTTAGGTTTGTATGTAGATGACATTCTTCTAATTGGAAACAATAAAAAGATGTTGTCATCAGTGCGAACTTGGTTGTCAAACCAGTTCGAGATGAAGGATATGGGAGACGCTGGACACTTCCTCAGGATCAAGGTTCTTCGGAATCAAGAAAAGAAGATGTTGTGCTTATCTCAAGAACCATACATCAACACAGTACTTAGTCGTTTTAGCATGCAAGACGCCAAGAAAGGTTTCTTACCTTTTAGACATGGCATCCATCTATCTCAAGAGATGTGCCCGAAAACGCCGTCTGAGATACAAGTAATGAGAAGGATTCCATATGCTTCGGCAGTTGGAAGTCTCATGTATGTTATGCTTTGTACGAGGCCTGATATTTGCTTTGTTGTTGGCATGGTGGCAAGATATCAGTCGAATCCGGGCCAAGGACATTGGACTGCCGTAAAGAACATACTCAAGTACCTTAAACGGACTGAGGACTATGCTCTAGTTTACAATGGAGTCGAGCTTTGGGATATACTGACTCAGATTTTCAAGCTGATCAGGACTCGAGAAAATCTACTTCAGGATATGTGTTCACCTTAGGAGGTGGAGCCATAATTTGGAAGAGTGTGAAGCAGAAATGCATCGCGGACTCAACCATGGAAGCCGAGTATGTGGCCACGTCGGAGGCTGCAAAAGAGGCAGTGCCAGTATGATTCAAGAACTTCCTTATGGATTTAGGTGTGGTTATGAATCTTCCCAAGAGCTTCACCGTTTATTATGACAATTCTGGTGCTGTGGCAAATTCGAAAGAACCAAGAGCTCATAAAGCGAGCAAACACAAAGAGCGGAAGTATCATATCATCATGGATATAGTGCAGAGAGGAGACATAGAAGTGGTCAAGATTGCGTCAGAGAACAACCTGGCAGATCCTTTTACAAAGGCATTGGCGGTGAAACCGCTCGAGTGCCACGTTGAAGGGATGGGAGTTCGACTCATTCAAGATCTCAACTCGCTTTCAGTATAAGTGGGAGAAATTTAGACGTGTGCACTACTATTTTGTATACTCGAAAGCTGTTTTGAGTATAAGTGGGAGATTGTTAGGGTTTGTATACTAGAAATCACCTTTCGAGTGATTGAATACTGTAAAACTCTAATTATTATTTTTCAATAAATGCAACAGATTATTTTTGTCGTAATGTTGTTATGTTTTACATTTAATAGATGTTTATTGCATATTTAAATGTATAAGTGAACATAACAAAGTCTAAGTCTTTGTTTTAGTAGACCGGTTGTGGGCTGTGCTCAATTTAAGGTACGCGGTCAATCCTGAACAAAGAAAAATAAGAATTTCACAACCTAGATAGGCCTAGACTACCTATCGTGAAAGGTTGCAATGTCAGTCCGATTATTTCTAAGCCTTATTGAAATATGATGACGTTGGTGTGGTATAGCACTGAATGGATCTAACAGCTAGACAAGTCTTTATGCTATCTACTGAAAGACGAGGTCTTGATAATTAATTTCTTAATCAATATACGTTAGCATTGAGCATACGATATTGAGTATCTACTACTTTGACTTACCAAAGGTGCGGGTTTTTCGTCACCCAACGATCCAAGTATATTGGGTAGTGGTGATCATTATCTGGCAGTGCTAGAATTGCTATTATATTGAATTGTACGCGATGAGAGTCTCGTTTGATAACAACCACAAGAGGAGCACGAAACAAGGTTTTATTATTCAGAACCTAGCTAGTTGGAGTTTGATTACACTATGAATAATAAATAAGAGTTTCTTGCTAAGTCCACTCTTGGAAATTAAAATATATTAATTAATTAAGTTCATAGCAGACATTAATTAATTAATGGATGTTTCTATCTTAAGCGCGAGAAATGAATTAAACAAATAAAAGGAAACCCGGAGTAATTGTAATTTCGGATTTGGAAAGGCAGTGCAATATTACTTTTGTACTGGCTGCTTGTAATATTCCAATATGAGCTTGTATTAAATTGTTGGTTCAATTTAATTAGTAAAAAGCTAATTGGGTGAGGTCATGTTCAAATTCTTCCTTAGATCCCTGACTGGGCCCTATATGTGACTTAATATAAATACGAGAATAAAGGAGACAGAAAACACACCTTTTCCACAACAAAATTTCGTCCACCTCAGATTTGAGAGAGGATCGAACTTCTTCTCCTACCGCGGGCAGATTTCTGTCTTCGTTATTTAAGTCTTAGTACACTGGTGAGATTTGCCCACACAAATATCAGTCTACAGTCTGGGACACCAGTCAGAAGATCCGATGTCGAGTTCTGAAGATCTTCACGTGGAGAAGATGCAAGCCATCTTCGATTCATAAGTGAATCAACGAGGTAAATTGGCTAACTCCGTAGTATGCATGCTTTAGGGATTGTTTGATCTAAAGTATGATTATAACTCAAGTTATGAGCATGATACGTGAGAAAGTTACGCGAATAGAATTTGTCTAAATAATCAGCTAAATAGATCAAATTCATGTGATCAGTTTATTATGCATGCTTCCGCTGCCAACCCCTTCAGCCTGCTCCTCTGTTCTGACTCCATGGTGTGGTCTACTGACCAGTTTGCACGCTTTTTACTTCTTTTTTACTTGATTTGCCTCTGGCACCATTTGCATACTTTAGAACTATTTCCTGCACACTAAGCAACTAATTTGGGCATATCATTTGTTTAAGCCCGGTAAACGGACCAGTAACCAAGGCACGGAACTCGGCTTATCACGTATATATCCTGGCACATGGTTCTAAGCAATCTTCGATACGAAATCAGAGTAATATGGTGACATCATAGTTAAAATGATAACCTAGACATGCAATCTGTGATACATAGACAAGCAAGCTTGCCACGTGGTAGACTATTGTTGAATCTACTCCTAAATCTAAGGGTTCTCATTGGTGGTACATTGTCATTTTAATTGTGGTTGCCATTCTTAGGCATTAGATCTAAATGATCTAGAGGTATATCAGGTGCCACGTGAAAATTTATTTTATATTAATTAATTCAAAAAGGGCATTTTCCTCGTTACTTATACGTGGCAATTTTTATTATTCTCGTGATGTCAACAATAAAGTAATAATGTCCAACTAAATGCTTTGAATATGTCAACTAAATTTGATTGACATTGAACCTGCGTATAATTTACATTATATATACTATTGTTGACATGAGTCTGAAAGTCTAAAATATTGAAAATTCAAATAAAATTATACAAATTTATCATCAAAACATATACAATTAGCATCTTGTAAGAATCCTTATAAAATTACCTTTCATTTGATATGTGTTTTGTGAAAAAATTAATTTAAATCGTGATAGTTATATGACATTGAAGCTTTGAGATATTTTTCAAAAGTTAATTATAACGAACAAAATTCAATTTTCTTTTATACCTCTTATTGACATTGTTGAACAATTAGTTTTATTATACACTGATTGACATTGGTATACCTTTTAGTTCGTGTGAATTTAATCTTAACCTATTATTTTAAAATCAAATAAATTAAATTTAATAATAGTTAATAATTTAAGATTTAGTTAGCAACCTAACAATATCCTATATATGTCCATACATGCCCTACGGCCAACACGCCGTCCCAACTCCCATTTATTTTATATGCTACATATTATTCAAATAAATATTACTCCCTAAGTCACTGAAAGTTTTGTCCCATTTTTCTATTTCCGTCTGTCCGACAAAATATGTCTCATTTCACTTTTTATCATTTTTTGTAGTGGACCCCATCAGGGACGAAGCCACAATGGGCCCCCCAGCTATCGTAACCATTATTAGATATTATGCTTTAACAATACACTAAAAAGTGTTCCAGCGTAGTTGGTCAATATACTCCCCTTTCATCCGTGAGGAACTGTGTTCAACTCCCATTAACTACCGTTGATGTTTTCTTTTTGCAAAACACTAGATATACTTTCTTCACTTAGTTTTTTTTATAGACACCACTTAAGCTAATCTATTGACTTTTTTACTATATATTTTGTTTATTTCAAATTTTTCCATTTATATATTCTATTCATTTTATAAATTTTCATGTTGGCCACTTTGAAAAATCATTTTACTTATAATTTTTATCATTCATAAGATTCTTACTTTTTACACATCCACATCTACTAATTTATTTAATTTTAATGTTTATTATTTGTGTCACTTTGCAACATTTGATTATTTTAAACAGTAATTGCATAGTTGATAAATTAAATATTTTTAGACTTCAATATACTCTTTAAATATGAAAATATTTTACTCCATATAATATTAATAAATTTTAGTTTAAGAATATACTCCATAATCTTTATTCATTTCTTTATAATCATCATTCAATTTCATCTCAAACTTCTCTTATTAAAGATTCATAGAAAATGAATCAAAGTTCTCTTATTAAAGATTCATAGAAAATTAACAAGTAAATATCGTAAGATTTAATCATTAAATAAATGAAAAAATTATATTTTTTTCTTATGATATTTAGTCATCAATAAAAGTATTTGGACCCCCCAATAAAAAATTTATGGCTTCGTCACTGGACCGCATATTCCACTAACACATTCATTTTCACATTTTATTATAAAACTAATATATAAAAGTAGGACCCATATTCCACTAATTTTTTCGACTCACTTTTCATTACATTTCTTAAAACTCGTGCTGGGTCAAAGTGGGACAATATTTGGGGACGGAGGGTAACTCTCATTATTTCCGAATCCCACTTCACGATTTATTGTCGACACATTATTTTATTGCTAAATTTTAAATTGAAAGTGACTCATGCATTTTATTTTTATACTCGAATGTGAGGTGATATAAATAATATTTTTGTGTCATTGAATATGACCCACTTTCCTTGAATATGACTCACTTTTCTTTTTAGTTTATCTCAACTAAGATAACTCATTATAAAAAATAGAAACACATTTCCCGTTATTTTATTCCATCTCTCTTACTTTGCTCTCTCCACTTCATACATAAAATAAAGTTACATAAATTCTCGTGTCATCTAAAGAAGGGGTCATCTTTCTTGGGACGGAGGGAGTACGAAACTGTTTAAATATGTGAAACCTAATAAATTAAAGGAAGATTGTTTTCCCGATAGTTACACATTGACTGAATTTTAAAGCATTAATTGATAAGGTTGCTTTTATACTAATAAAATAATCAAAATTGGTGGACTTATGTATGCCTTTACGAATGACAAAACACATTGTTTTCCTTAAATTTTCATTATAATTTTTGATAGATATTTGCAAATTCTTTTGTTTTATTAGTCTTATACTTTTATCGAGAATATCATACATTTTTATTTAATGATCATTATTTAATGAAATTTAAGGAAGTTTTTAATTTTCTATCAGTTAACCTAGTCTATGATTATAAAAAAAGTATAAATCAATGCAAGTACGTAAATATTTTTAAAATATAAATTATTGATTGAAAATTCACATGAGTCGTCTCCAAAAGCTTATATTAACTTTAATAATTTCGATGTTGAAGCTTCAATATTTTTTCACTTATTGAGATTATTGGGCAATGAAGATAATATCTTTATAGATTGTTTACTGGAAGGACTTGGAAAGAGGTCGAAAACACGAATAGAATGCGGATCAAGTTATATGGAATGATAACCGAGCCGATTAGATCAGTTAGCAAATGTCGTTGCCACTTAATCAATGCAATCTAGCTCTCGCCCTTTCCGCCTTGCCAAAGTAATTTACAACTCCCAATTTTGCACAACTTTAACAGTAAAGCGGCAAGTTCGGGGTCAATCCCACAGAGAAGTTGGTGTGTCGAGTGTGTGAGTAGTGAACAGGGGGGGTTGGCTGCTGCCACGCTTTAACTTGAGAGTTTTTAACTACTGGTTTTAATCTAGACAGAATTAAACTAGCTAGCTTGATCAATGGAAATTTAACTACTGGATCAAGTGAATTGCAGGTAATAACAGAAAAGTAAATGCGCGGATTAAAAGCGAAATTAACTTTGATTAAACTAAAAGCTGAGTACAACGTGAAATTTAAACTAAGCTAACACTTTGGAATCTAAGAAAGCGGTAAAAACTGAGAAAAATCTCAGTGGGAAACTTAAGATAACGCTAACAGAAATGAGTATTCGGCAGCGCTCCCTTTCGATCGCCCTTTAAACTAAGCTATCTAACTAAGCTAGAGAACTGAACTAAACTAAGCTAGAGAGCTGAACTAAACTAAGCTAGAGAGCTGAACTATGCTAAATAACTAAGCTAAGCTAAACTAGACGGAAAGTAAAGTCTCGGATGCCTTCTTGTGGTGGCACACCCTCTATTTATAAGCTCGATTCGGCCGCCAGTTGGATAACGATCTTGACAGGGAATATTCGCTCATTCTTAGAGTGAGCGACTCATTGATTGCTACGTGTTGTTCTTCTAGAATGACGACGCTTTTTGGTAACAGATTCGTGACTCAGCTCCGTCCTTGCGTCTCATATTCCAGCACGTGTCCCATTCTAGAACGTCGTCCTTGATAACAGAATGGTGCGCTATATCCAGCTCATTTCCTCACGTGTTCTTCTTCTAGAAGCCAGCGGTCCCCACCTAAACCGATCAACTCCCCCTTGATCAACTCCCCCGATTATTGGCCTTTTATCGCCTTTTGTACTTGCTTGATCAGTTCGGCCTTGCTGCCTTGGTTAAGTGGTATTTCTGCACATTTAACACTTTTTTTGCTCGATAAACCGATCAAGTAGCATGTATTTCACCCTTAAACCGATGCATGAAATGAGCCTTATCAAACTGCTCAGACTTAAAACATACTTGTCCTCAAGTATAAAGAAAAATAAAAGAAAAAGGATAAGGCAGATTTCAGGCATGGTTTACTTATTTCACTAGTAAAGGAAAACGAAAAGAAAAACAAAACTTTAAGATAAAAACATGTATTCACATGTATGAATTAGACCGAATAATTTTCCAACAGTCATACCCGAGGTCGAGGTCAATCCATTTGTCAGTAGCTTGTGTTCCTTCTCTTTCGCCTTTGCTTGATCAAGGTGTCAGCTTGTCAAGATTGCTCAATTTAAAAACTACTGTTGGATTCACTCAGTCACTCCTTTCTCACCAGAGATGTTAGGACTGTTCACTCGGTGTTGCCACAAATTTAATACTTTGAATCGGACTACACAAGATAGTTCCTTAAGGTCTTTATTTTGGGTTGTAACGGGGCCCAAGGGTAGTAACGTGTTAGGTTAGGGTCCTAGGGGTTCTAAGTTTAAATATAAAATTTTTAAAGAAAAATCACATGAGTCGAAAGGTCAAAGATTTGACTAAACTCGCTGGATTAGAATTGGGATATTTATTTCTTGGTGCTCCCTCTTGGCCAGATTTCGACCTTTAACCTTATAACCTACGGCTTATTATTATTTTTACTTTTGATTTCCTGGGTCAGGTTACAACTATTTCCTGCCCCTTTTTTTTAAACCTTTTCATTCTTTTCATATGATCAACCTGATTGTCTAACTTGATCAACCAGCTACCCTTTATTCCGACCATTCTTATTGTTATCCCCCTTTTGTTTCCCTTAACAAACTTCATTTCTTTGACCATCTTTCCTCATGTGATATGAAACTTTGAATTTGGTTTTAAGGCTTCAAAGAAAGGGAAAGAGTGTATGAGCTCGAATTGGCTACTAGGGGGTGCCTTGACTAATGAGCCGGGTTTTTGGAACGAAAGAAGAACACGACTCAAATGGTTAAGTCCTAATGCCTTTAGTCATTACTACTTGTACAATTTTCACAAGTAGTAAGTTATTTCTTTTGTAAAAATAGTAGAAAGTGTTCTACTTTTGGCTTATAACTCACATATAGAGAGGTTTCACAGTTGGTTTAGAAATTGAGCGTTTCCATCATACGTGCGTCATTCAAATTGATCAAGTTTTTGCAATCAAGTTTTACATGTGAGCATACTGAATCCTTTTTCTAACTCTCCCAAAATGTAATTAAGTCTTCCATTTATCCAATTTCATGCATATTGCCTATTTATTACTACCTGGAATTTGTTATTTTTGAGAAAAAATTTTAGCATGTATGATTTTATTGTAACTAACCCGTCCCCCCTCCCCACTGCATATGAACTAGTCCTCGAGGGACTGGATGCAGTGGAAAGAAGGGTTGGGCACAGGCGATGGCATAACAACAATCAAGGGAACTTCTCACACTTATACCAGACACTGGGCTAAGTGTGAGGCAGTGCCAGCAATCAAAACATGCTAATAACCACACAAAAAATAAAACAGAGAACAACTTCCATAAACTTCTCACACTTAGTCCAGACACAGGACTAACTGTGAGAACGGAGTCAAAAACACAATTTACACAAAGAAACAGGGTTAAAGGTGATACTACTGCCTTCTAGATTGTTGAATCAGGGGAATGTTGCGCGCCTTCTTTACCGCCTCCATTACACATGCCTTCCTTATTGCTTCTAAGGCTTCGTGTTTATCGGAGCTCCTCCTCCTTGGTATATTTTTTTATTCTTTTTTTCCTTCGGGGGGAAGCATGCTGGCAGCGTTAGCAAGCCTCATACCTTGGTTGGTATGGTGGCCCATACTAGGGGAAGGAAGAATATTTTCTTCCCCCTTCCTCTGCTCTCTTCCTCTGCTCTCACCTGGTTGCTCTCCACAGTCTTGCTGCTGCCTTGAACCCTCAGCTTCAAGAAGTAGCTGGTTCATTGTCTGGTGGCGCGTCCTTCTCGGGATGGAGTCTTCCTCTATAGTCGATGAGAGGTTAAATTCTGCCTCCTTTCATCGTAGAAGGAGGTCACTGGGACGAGGCATCCCTTCTGTTGGTGGTGGCGGAGCAGAGTCTTTAGACCGAGAAATTCTTAGGCGAGCTTTTAGGGCGGTGTAAATCTCCACGGGGTCAGTGCCGACGGGAAAACTTCTGAGCACAGAGTCCACACGCCCTATGTCAGCCGGGTCCATATATTGGAGTGGGCCGATGAATCTAGGGGCAATAATGGTGTTTTGGTGATTGGTGGACTCGGTGGTGAAAAGGATCTCTGATTATTACTGTTGAGACCGGCTCCTGAAGAAAACGAGGAGCTATTGGAGGTCTTCGAGTTGATTGCCCTGCATTTCTTTCTAATTATGTTTGCTGGTGACTTGAATTTGGAGAGAATTAGATGAGGATAGCACAAGGGTTCTGAAGGCAGTTGATAGAAAGTCAGATTCGGAAAACCCCCTTTTATACTCAAAAACTCCGACTGTTGAGATCCCTGCCTATTGAGATCTCTGCGACTTTTCGCATACTGGCGCGCCTTTTCAGAATGCCATATGGCAAAGATTCTCCGATACGCTTCCTTCCTCTCTCCAGGTCGTCATTTCATTTCAATAGTCGGCGCCGCCTGACACCTATCTAATTACTGCGCACGTCTTATCATCACCTGCTCTTATCAACTCAATCACTGCACCACCAATTAAATTCGATTTGCACTGATCACGTGGAACATTAAATCCCGATGGCAGCTCACATAATTCCACTTGATCAGTTCCTTTCCTACACTTCCGATTTTTTTTATTAACTAAGAAAAACTTGACACACTTAAAAAAAAAACTATTTACACTAACAAGGATTTGACCGGGTCTCCTTGGAATGTCACTTGATCAGATTAAGAGATTTAGAATTTTTTGCTTGATCAAGCAGACTATCCATGAATACCCGATCACTCATTCTACCTGTTTACTGGGGTGAGCTAGGCATTGGTAGTGAAATGTCGTCCACTACAAATGCCTCCATTCCGTTCCTTCCGGGTAACTTGCTTTCCTCCAGACTGTTGGTCCTTCCTGCGAACTTTGCCCTTTTAGGCGCAAGTTGCTCCCAGCTTCTCTGTTTGCTTTGATCAATCCTCCTTTCATGGCAGATCCGTTGTCCTTCAGACTTCGACTTGATCAAATGCATGTGCCTTTCAGGGAACTTGTCTGGAATGGCTTCCGTATTTTCTTTTTGTAGAATTTGGCGTAGGTGACTCGCCTCTATGTTTTCACATCTTCTCCTATCAACTGCTTCCCACTCAAACTCCTGTAGAAAGAGTAACCATCTGATCAAATGCGGGTTTGATCTCCTCTTTGACGATAGGTATTTGATGGCCGCATGGTTTGTATACAGCATCACTTTGGAACCTCGTAGGTGCTGTCTGAACTTCTCAAATGCGAAGACTACTGATAGCATTTCTTTTTCGGTCACATCATAGTTCATTTGCGCCTGACCCAAGGTTTTTGATGCATAGAGGACAACATAACTTTTCCCCTGGATTTTCTGACTTAATATTGCTCCCAAAGCACAGTTACTAGTCTCACATATCACCTCAATGGACTGATTCCAGTCAGGGCCACGTATTATAGAATAACTCATCAATCGATGTTTCAGAAATGGGAACGCGGCCTTGCAGACATCAGAAAATTTAAACTTTACGTCATCCTTAGGAAGCTTCGTCAGGATCTGGGCTCTTCCGGCGAAATCCTTGATGAGTCCTCCACGGGCCCCGGCGTACTTTAACAAGGCTCTGATCTCCTCCTGGTTAATAGGGTACGGAAGTTTTGCCACATGAGTGTGCCTTGCCATGACTGTTCGAGGTTTCGACCAGTTTGAACTTCACTTCTTGGGCATCAGCTGGGGTTGGTGTTGGAAGAGTAGTTCTTCCTGTTTCTGCAATCGTGGTTTGACTGTTTTGTGATCTGTCTGGCTGTACAAGTCCTTGAAAGCCATCAGTGATGCTGATACGGAAAGTAGTTGCCTTGTAAACGAGGATTCCTTCTTCAGCATTCCTTTTAATGGAGCGGCTTGGTCAAGTGGTCTCTCGACCCTTCTTGGTTGAGTAATCTCTCTTGCCTCGGCTGGTTGTGACGGCTGGCAAAATTCCATAATTGCCCTTCTAATGGCTTGATCATCCATTGCTCCAGTCATTGTCGTATCAAACCATTCTGCTGCCTCTCTCTTCAGTTGTTCATCTTCAGTGTAACCAGAGGATAGCTCTTCGAAGGATTCCTTTTTCGAATACTCCTGTTTCCGAGTGTTGATAGCGTTTACTATTTGTATGCTCTTTGCCCTGTGGCTTTTTTGCCACTTCATTAATGCCGACCGTAAGTCGCTCTCCTTTAAACTCCAGATTAATTGTCCCATGGCGGACGTCAATGACTGTGTTGGCGGTGGATAGGAAAGGTCTCCCCAAAAGGATCCCAATAGATTCCTCTGCTCTTGGTTCCGTCATTTTTATAACAAAGAAGTCAGTGGGATACATGAATCTGTTCACCTTGACGATTTCATCTTCCAGAACTCCCTCGGGGTAAATGCAAGACCCGTCTGCTAGCTGTATTTCCATATTTGTTTTGACGAGCTTAGCATTCTTCAGCCTCTTGTATATAGAATATGGCATAATATTGATGGAAGCCCCTAGGTCGCACATTGCGTTCTCCACTTGAACGTTTCTGATGGAAATTGGGAGCGTAAATACCCCTGGGTCAGTTCTCTTGGAGGGAAGATCACTAGGTTGGATCATATCGGTCACTTCCTCTGCTTCGACCTTCCTCCTCTTTTCAGCACCCTGTTCACAGATGTTTGACTCTTTTTTCGCTATGACTTGATCAAGGGCTCTGGATTAAAGGCTTTTACTAAAACTTGTCCTGGATGCTGGAAAACTTGCAGTTGAGCTCTGATAAACTCCTTCTGATTTCAGAGAGACTGTGTTGACATTCTCTCGCCCTGCTGGAGGTTGCACTGTAGCCGGAATCTTTCCTTCATTACCTCTTAGCTCGCCCAATGACATGGCGACCTGAGATAACTGCTTCGTAAGCATTTCTAATGCAGCTCTCTGTTCTCTCTGGGCTTCCTGCATTTCTCGCACAGCATCATGGGACTGGTGTGGAATCATATCCCCTGGACCTTCATTGTGCTGCCTGTTATTTATCTGATTAAATCGGCCTCCTCCATGGCCTTGCTGGTAAAAACCGGAAGAGCCATACTGCTCTGGTTGGTTCTGGGAAAGATGATTTTGTTGGTTTCCTTGGAAGTACTGTTGGTTCCCTTGGGATTGCTGGTTTCCCATGTGGTACTACGGGACATAACTCACCATCTGATTACTTGGTTGCCTACCCTGGTTGCTATACTGAGGGGCTTGGTGTTGGTACCCCCATTCTCCTTCCTGTTGTCGGCTTGACCAGTTAGGCTGTCCTCCACTTGACCAGTTCCCTTGCGGTCCACTTGAACAACCTGCCTGACCTCCTTGCATTCTATTCCCTCCAGTGTTTGGTCTATCCAAGATTCGAGCTGGCTAGTTGGACTACCCGTCAGAGGGTTGTACCTGTTGTTGTTGGCTTTGATTCTGATCAGTCCATTTGAAGTTGGGGTGGTCCCTCCATGGAGCATCTCTCTGCTTCCCCTGGATCCAGTTGCCATTTGTGTTCCTGTGGCCTACGGTGTTTACTTGCTCTACCTCAGGGGGAAACTCGCAGTAATAGTAATGAAGCTCTTCTGGCGGTGGCGGCTGCGGCACATACTGTGCCTCCTTCAGTGCAGGCGGTGGCGGCAGTCTCGTTTTTTCTACTGCTTTCAGCAGTTTCTTCTCCATCTGCTCAAATCGAGCCTCCAGCTTTTCATCATTGCGCGCCTCAGCTGCGTGCACTGCTCCTCTTCTGTACTGCCCTCGAGATGTTTCGTATGACCGCTTAGCCTCAATCAGCCTCTCCAAAATATTCTTAGCTTGGCTAAAAAGGGTTTTTGAGAAATCCCCTTGTGCTGCGAGGTTGAGGTCGTTCTTGCTGTCCACCGTGAGTCCGCCATAGAAGATCGAGTAGATCTCCTTCTCTCCCAGCTTGTGGTTAGGGCATGCTTGAAGCAACCCTTGGAACCTATCCCAGTATTGGCCGAGGGGCTCGTCATACTCCTGTCTGGCTTCTGTAATTTCCCTTTTTAGGAAACTTGTTTTTGATGTTGGAAAGAAACGATCGAGGAATATCATACGGAACTCAGCCCACGTCCTGATGGATCCTTCCGGCAGCCTTGACAGCCAGACACCCGCATCGCCCTTCAAAACGAAGGGAATAGCCTTAAGCCTGTAATCTTCGGACGTGGATCCAGCTGGCACGGGCTGAATGTCACAGTATCTGCAGAATTCTTCCAGGAAAGCATACGGACATTCCTTCGAAAGGCCATAGAAATGGGACAAAACGACCAGTACTCCTGATTTGATTGCGATGGTCCGCATTCCAGGAGTAGCGGCGATGGCATGTGTGGGCTCTCTCTCATCATGAGCGTGTAGAGAGCCGACTCCCGAGTCGTCAGCGACAACGGCCATCTCTGCTTTCGTTCGTTCTGGTGGTGGTGGTTGTGTTTTCTGCTCGGTGGCTGCTGCTGCTTCTAATGCGGCTCTGCGACGAGTGATGACAACGCCGGCTTCCTGGAATCTCCACTGAGTGTTAGTTCTTCTGTATATCAAGGGATGATTCCAGTAATCGCCTTGGTGGTACTTTCTCATCAACAGCAGGAAAAACAAAAAAATGAGAAACAAAATTATATACGTGTACGCACAAACATAAAGTAACACCATGCTTCCCCGGCAACGGCGCCATTTTGGAAGGACTTGGAAAGAGGTCGAAAACACGAATAGAATGCGGATCAAGTTATATGGAATGATAACCGAACTGATTAGATCAGTTAGCAAATGTCGTTGCCACTTAATCAATGCAATCTAGCTCTCGCCCTTTCCGCCTTGCCAAAGTAATTTATAACTCCCAATTTTGCACAACTTTAACAGTAAAGCGGCAAGTTCGGGGTTGATCCCACAGAGAAGTTGGTGTGTCGAGTGTGTGAGTACTGAACAGGGGGGTTGGTTGCTACCACGCTTTACTTTGGGAGTTTTTAACTACTGGTTTTAATCTAGACAGAATTAAACTAGCTAGCTTGATCAATGCAAATTTAACTACTGGATCAAGTGAATTGCAGGTAATAACAGAAAAGTAAATGCGCGGATTAAAAGTGAAAATAACTTTGATTAAACTAAAAGCTGAGTACAACGTGAAATTTAAACAAAGCTAACACTTTGGAATCTAAGAAAGCGGTAAAAACTGAGAAAAATCTCAGCGGGAAACTTAAGATAACGCTAACAGAAATGAGTATTCTGCAGCGCTCCCTTTCGGTCACCCTTTAAACTAAGCTATCTAACTAAGCTAGAGAACTGAACTAAACAAAGCTAGAGAGCTGAACTAAACTAAGCTAGAGAGCTGAACTACGCTAAATAACTAAGCTAAGCTAAACTAGACGGAAAGTAAAGTCTCGGATGCCTTCTTGTGGTGCCACACCCTCTATTTATAAGCTCGATTCGGCCGCCAGCTGGATAACGATCTTGACAGGGAATATTCGCTCATTCTTAGAGTGAGCGACTCATTGATTGCTACGTGATGTTCTTCTAGAATGACGACGCTTTTTGGTAACAGATTCGTGACTCGGCTCCGTCCTTGCGTCTCATATTCCAGCACGTGTCCCCTTCTAGAACGTCGTCCTTGATAACAGAATGGTGCGCTATATCCAGCTCATTTCCTCACGTGTTCTTCTTCTAGAAGCCAACGGTCCCCACCTAACTGCTTGATCGCCCCCCCTTGATCAACTCCCCGATTCTTGGCCTTTTATCTCCTTTTGTACTTGCTTGATCAGTTCGGCCTTGCTGCCTTGGTTAAGTGGTATTTTTGCACATTTAACACTTGTTTTGCGCGATAAAACCGATCAAGTAGCATGTATTTCACCCTTAAACCTATGCATGAAATGAGCCTTATCATTTACCCATGTTTTCCTGAATTTTTTTTTAACATAATCTCTTATTAAGTTATCGCTCAAATCTTGAACATTCTCCATAGAGCACAATTATCTAGCTTGTTCTTGAATCTGTCTCAATATTTTTATAGACACCCATACATGCTCTTCATCTTTAGATTTTATATCATAAACTTTTATATTAATAGAATAGTAACTAACCTTTTAAATTAAGATTTTGTCGAGTCTTTTTTTATATACATTAAATTAAATTAAATTAAATTAAATTAAATTAAATTAAAGAAAAGTTTAAATTAGCTTAGCTCTCTAAACAAAAGAAATTAGGTTGGTTGTTTAAACAAAAGAATGATGTGGTCTCTGTACTTTAAAAATATTATTTTTTTTCTTCCACTTTAATGTTTGCACGATTTTTGTCCTTTTGTATTTTTTTCAATTCTTTGGACTTCAAGCCATGGATTATTTTTATACTTTTCTATACACAAACTATTAAAAATTAATAACAAATTTCAAACTAAGTACCCAAACTATAAAAAAGTTTTGAAATGAGTGCCTGACCACAACTTTGCATTTTTTACGAATATTAATGCATATAGCATTTTTGTTGAGAAGAAAGAAAATTGAATTGTAAATATGACTAGTTAGCAAAACTATAAAGTGAATTAAGGATATAAAACAACATACAAACATGTGTAGAACATGATATGGAAAGTACTATTCGAAAATGCATATTTATTTTATATATAAAACTAGTCCAATACACATTAACAACCACAATCAAGATTTTGACAAGGATTTTAACGTACAACAAAACTATAAAAAGCAAAAATTCAAAATCAATATTTTAAACATAACACTCTTAAATTTGATATAAAATGAGGTATAGCTTTAATTAACATCTCCAATAATTTCCTTAACTCATAATCTAGGACGTGTAGTGTGAAAATCCACTACTACGAGGAATAGGACCATTAGCGATAGCTACCGCCTTTCCAAAGTCCTTCTATAACCCAGCCACAAATTCCTCCTGCCATATGATCAGCCCTTCCCATCACCCTTCTCATCGCCCTTCCCACAGTCGTACAAGACTATAATAGCTCAGCCATTCTTTTTTAATTCATTTTTGTAGATTTTCATGTGGAGTAATGAAATGTGAAGAAAACTGATGGAAATAATGGCTCTGACGGTCGCTCGGCGCGTGATAGGTGCCGAGCCAGCACCGAACGACCTAGTCCGTGCTCTGGGGCACCCCTCCCCATCCCCCATGGCTCGGTTGTTGCAATAAGCCCTTCCTGTTAGGGTTTGTATACTAGAAATCACATTTCGAGTGATTGAATACTGTAAAACTCTAATTATTATTTTCCAATAAATTCAACAGATTATTTTTGCCGTAATGTTGTTATGTTTTACATTTAATGGATGTTTATTGCATATTTAAATGTATAAGTGAACATAACAAAGTCTAAGTCTTTGTTTTAATAGACCGGTTGTGGGCTGCGCTCAATTTAAGGTACGCGGTCAGTCCTGAACAAAGTAAAATAAGAATTTCACAACCTAGATAGGCCTAGACTACCTATCGTGAAAGGTTGCAATGTCAGTCCGATTATTTCTTAGCCTTATTGAAATATGATGATGTTGGTATGGTATAACACTGAATGGATCTAACAGCAAGACAAGTCTTTATGCTATCTACTGAAAAACGAGGTCTTGATAATTGATTTCTTAATCAATGTACGTTAGCATTGAGCATACGATATTGCGTATCTACTATTTTGACTTACCAAAGGTGCGGGTTTTTCGTCACCCAACGATCCAGGTATATTGGGTAGTGGTGATCATTATCTGGCGATGCTAGGATTGCTATTATATTGAATCGTGTGCGAGAGAGTCTCATTGGATAACATCCACAAGAAGAGCTCGAAACAAGGTTTTATTATTCGGAACCTAGCTAGTTGGAGTTTGATTACTCTATGAATAATAAATAAGAGTTTCTTGGTAAGTCCACTCTTGGAAATTAAAATATGTTTATTAATTAAGTCCATAGCAGACATTAATTAATTAATGGATGTTTCTATCTTAAGCGCGGGAAATGAATTAAACAAATAAAACCTGGAATACTTGTAATTTCGGATTTGGAAAGGCAGTGCAATATTACTTTTGTAGTGGCTGCTTGTAATATTCCAATATGAGCTTGTATTAAATTGTGGGTTCGATTTAATTAGTAAAAAGCTAATTGGGTGAGGCCATGTCCAAATTCTTCCTTAGATCCCTGACTGGGCCCTATATGTGACTAAATATATAGGAGAATAAAGGAGACAGAAAACACACTTTTTCATAACAAAATTTTGTCCACCTCATATTTGAGAGAGGATCCAAATTCTTCTCCTTCCGTGAGCAGATTTCTGTCTTCGTTATTTAAGTCCAAGTACACTGGTGAGATTTGTCCACACAAATATCAGTCTACAGTCCAGGACACCAGTCAGAAGATCCGAGGTCGAGTTCTGAAGATCTTCACGTGGAGAAGACGCAAGCCATCTTCGATTCTTAAGTGAATCAACGAGGTAAATTGGTTAACTCTGTAGTATGCATGTTTTAGGGATTGTTTGATCTAAAGCATGATTATAATTCAAGTTATGAGCATGATACGTGAGAAAATTACGCGAATAGAATTTGTCTAAATAATCAGCTAAATAGATCAAATTCATGTGATCGGTTCTTATGCACGCTTTCGCTGCCAACCCCTTCAATTGGTATCAGAGCCAGTCTTTGGCTCTGATTATTTGGATTTAAATTTCGCAAAATTTATGTTTGCATGTGTTATTTGATTTCGAAGCATGTTCTTATTAGTTTTTGTTTAATTTTGTGCATGTTGAACTCAAGAACAATCGAATCAAAGAACTTGAATTTTTCGATTGTACGAGACGTGCGATCCGTCGACGCTCGCACCGAGACGGATCGCACCGCGCGCGATCGAGGTAGGGTGGTCGAATCAATGGGAGCCGAGGGATCGAGGGTCACGGGGCGATGCGCAGACGAGCGTTGGCTCGTGCGCGCCGCCGACCGAGACCTAACCCTAGGCGGCACCCGCACCAAGGTCTACACGGTGGCTAGTGCGGTGCGGCGGTTCGACCGAGAACTCACCGAGACACCGAGACGCTGATAGCCCAAACACTAGGCGGAACGACCGAGACGAAGCTCCAAGCTTCTGGCCGAGACGTGTGCCGGAGCAATGGGAGCAGGGAATCTCGGATGGGTCGAGACAGGCCATCACAACTAGCCGAGAGCAGCCGCGCCACCGCGCATGCCCCAGGCCGAGAGACCGCGACACCCGACGAGCCAGGCGGCCGAGAGGAGTCGCGCCACCGCGTGAACTCCTGGCCGAGACGCTCATGAAGCCTGACGAGCCAGTTAGCCGAGATGCTGGCGCGCGACGTGCGCTGCTGGCCGAGAAGCCGTGCGCGTCATGATTCGACGACGAACTCATCAGATCTTCATCGGTCATCGTTCGTGCGAACCTCGGGCGATGGGATATCGATGAAAGATTATTTTAATGATTATTTAATTTTTAATTAAAAGATATCATTGAAATATTAAAATTTAATGGAAATAAAATCTTTTTGGAAGATTTACCTAGATTTTAGGAATATTTTTATTATTATTTATATTTATGGAAATAAATAATATTATTTTATTCCTAGATGATATAGATGAGAATAATTTAATAGTTTCCTAATATTTATCTAGATTTTAGGAATATTTTTATTATTATCTATATCTATGGAAATAAATAATATTATTTTATTCCTAGATGATATGGATGAGAATAATTTAACAGTTTCCTAATAGTTATATATCTGGAATCCTAATTAGGATAGATATGTATGAATACGAAAATAATTTTAATTTAAACAAGGAAATAATTTTAAACACGGAAATAATTTTAATTTAATTTTTCATGTCTTATTAAGAATTAAATAATTTAATTATTTTAGATATATCTTATAGTAGACATAAAGAAGAATTAAATACTGGAACATTATTTTCTTAATGGAAGACGTCAATTAAATATAAATGATTCAATTATTCAGCATATTAAATACCAACAGAATTTAATTAAGCCTTAATCTGCCTTAAGGCTAAGGATAATTGAAAAAAAACCATAACCCTAAATATCTAAGCTGTAATTACGAACTCAACGTTTGTATATGGTCTCCACCAATTGGTCTGTAATTTATGAAGTTGTTTCCAATATTATCGCCACCTGCACTGCGGGAACTAGAATGTGGTTTCCAATATTATCGCCACCTGCTCTTTGGGGACAATAATCCTAAGATACTGCGAGATTCAGAAGTTCACACAGGATTTATGGGATAGCTTGATCTTGTTAGCAGCGCATGAGCATTGTTATAGGAGTGTGTTGTAGAAATGAGGTTCTGTAATGCTAAATTCGGTGGTCTTGCTTAGGCAACATTAGGCGTTCATGCCACTCTGTGGTCTCTGGACTATTCGTCGGTGTTGTGACTAGTAAAAATTGTAAGATTTTAATGCGTATTAACTTCCTCTGGAGGATACAAAATTTTAATTATACTGTTGTAAGATTTTGAAAAGTTTTATGGTTAATCTAATCAAACTTCTTACATAAGTTTATGACAAATGGTAAATATTCTGTGGTGCAGTGCAAATCAAATCGTCAATATGTCGTTCAATCCTCTTTCTGCAATACTTATAGAAATCAAACTCGAGGGCCAAAATTACATAGAATGGAAACAAAATTTGGACATCGTTCTCACAGCAGATGAGTACATCTTTGTACTCACAACCCCGCGACCTCCAATGCCACCAGCTAACGCTGCGGCAGGAGTCAGAGATGCACACAGACGGTGGCATAAAGCGAATGAGATGGCTAAGTGCTATATGTTGGCATCTATGTCATCAGTACTCAAGCATCAGCATTCAACCATGGAAACTGCCGCCGAGATCATGCAGAATCTCAAGAATCTTTTTGGTACTCAGAATCGAACGGTTAAGTCTCAAGCCTTTCGGAGTATCATGTCGAAGACTATGAAGGAAGGCTCGTCTGTGAGGGACCATGTCCTCGAGATGATGGGCCACCTCAACCAAATTGAGGTCTTGGGAGGGACGATCGATCCCGAGTCCCAGGTGACTATTATCCTTCAAAGTCTTCCCCCTAGCTTCCAGCAGTTCAAGCTCAACTTCGAGATGAACAAAAGGAACTACACCTTGGCAGAGCTGTTGACTGAAATTCAGTCGGCAAAGGACCTTATGGTCCAGGCTAAGGCGGCCATGATGACTTCGGCGCCTCGTTCCTCTGGCTTCAAGCCTAGCGCGGGAAAAAGGCAGGCACCGAACTCAGGACCGGCCAAGATAGCTAAGGGAAAGAAGAAGAAGATGGCAAACAAGAAGCCCACGGGGAAGTGTTTCAAGTGCGGAGAGAAGGGGCATTGGAAGCCAGATTGTCCTAAAAAGGGCAAGGCTACAGGTATTCGCCAAGCTTTAATAGTCGAGTCGTGTTTTGCTTCGTAGTCTACTTGCACTTGGGTTATTGACACTGGAGCCACTGATCATATTTGTTTTGATCCTGACTTAATGCAGGTGACAAGACGGCTACGTGATCGTGAGATCGAGGTCCAGCTGGGCGACGCTACAAAAGTGGCGGCCGTAGGAGTGGGAGACATTTATTTGCGTTTTAGTAGTGATAGATTTTTGATTTTGAAGAATGTTTTGTTGATACCTTCTTTTAGAAGAAATTTAATTTCAGTTTCTAAATTAGTTTTTTATGGATATTCGATTTCTTTTAATGACAATTGCGTTATTAAGAAAGATGGTTCTTATATCTGTCGTGGTATCACGGAAAACAATCTGTACACAATCACATCTACACAGTTTAATAATCGCAAATCAGAACTCAATACAACATCGAAAATTTCAAAGAAACGAAAGGAACCTTCAAGTTCAATGAACGAAACGTACTTATGGCACCTTAGACTTGGTCATGCCAATGAAAGGATGATCCATTCTCTTGTCTAACAAGATCTTATTAAAGATCTAGAGGAGGAACCTTTTCATAAGTGTGATTCATGCTTAGAAAGCAAGATGACCAAGAGGCATTTTCAGGCTAAGGGCAATAGGGCCAAGGAAGTACTTGAGCTCGTTCATTCTGATGTATGTGGTCCAATGTCTACTGAGGCAAGAGGTGGTTTTCGATACTTCATCACATTTATTGATGACTTCTCAAAAATTGGATACGTCTATTTGATGCGCCACAAGTCAGAGACATTTGATAAGTTCAAGGACTTTAAGACTCTTGTGGAGAAGTATCATGGTAAGTGTATCAAAAGCCTACGATCTGATCGTGGAGGCGAGTACCTCAGTGCTGAGTTTTTAGACTACTTGTCGGAGTCGGGAATTGAATCCCAACTGACTGCGCCGGGCACGGCCCAGCAGAACGGCGTGGCTGAAAGAAGGAACAGGACCTTATTGAACATGGTCCGATCGATGATGAGTTATGCACGGCTACCTACTTCGTTTTGTGGACATGCCTTGCTTTCTGCAAGCCATATTTTAGACAATTTACAATCAAAATCCGTACCTACTACTCCTTATGAGTTGTGGATTGGGCGCAAGCCCAATCTAGCACATCTCAAGATTTGGGGTTGCCCAGCTCATGTATTGCAAAAGGATCCAACTAAGCTAGGATCAAGGACGGAGGTATGATTGTTTATAGGGTACCCCAGAGGAACGAAAGCTTATGAATTCTTTAGTCTCCGAGATAAGAAAGTTATTGTGAGCACTCACGCCACATTCTTAGAGGAAGACTATGTAATGAATCATAAACCCAGCAGTAAAGTGGTTCTTGATGAGCTAACTTCTGTCAAAAATTCCATTAACCAAGAACGAGTACCAAATGTACAAATAATTCCACAAACTTCAACTTCTATTCCAAGAATTGTAGTGCCGCGCCGCAGTGGGAGGGTCTCACATGAGCCCGAATGATACATTGGTTTGGGGGAATCTATGGATCACTCCTCGGACAGCAATGTATTAGATCCCTGGAACTTTACGGAAGCGCAGGCATATGTCGATCATTGCGAATGGGTGAAAGCAATGGATTCGGAACTACAATCTATGATAGACAAAGACATCTACGATTTTTCCGTCCTACACGAAGGCTGTACTGGAGCAAGTGGATATATAAACGTAAACGTGGACCCGATGGACGAGTTAAAGTCTTCAAGGCAAGACTAGTGGCTAAGGGGTATACCCAAAAGGAAGGTGTCGATTACGACGAGACTTTCTCCCCAGTGGCCATGCTCAAATCGATCCGGATACTATTGTCTATAGCAGCTTATATGGATTGGGATGTATGGCAGATGGACGTTAAGACTGCGTTTCTAAATGGCGGTCTTGAGGAGACCATCTACATGGAACAACCCGAAGGTTATGCCATAAAGGGCAAGGAACACATGGTTTGGAAGCCTAAGAAGGCCATGTATGGCCTTAAGCAAGCATCTAGATCATGGAACCAGTGTTTCGATCAAACTGTTCGCAAGTTTGGATTCGAAAAATGCCCAAGTGAAAGTTGTGTGTACAAGAAGGTTGAAAAGGGGAATGTAGTGTTCTTAGTTTTATATGTAGATGACATTCTTCTAATTGGAAACAATAAAAAGATGTTGTCATCAGTACGAACATGGTTGTCAAACCTGTTCGAGATGAAGGATATGGGAGACGTGAGACACATCCTCGGGATCAAGGTTCTTAGGAATCGAGAAAAGAAGATGTTGTGCTTATCTCAAGAACCTTACATCGAAACAGTACTTAGTCGCTTTAGCATGAAGGACGCCAAGAAAGGTTTCTTACCTTTTAGACATGGCATCCATCTATCTCAAGAGATGTGCCCCAGAACGCCGTCTGAGATACAAGCAATGAGAAGGATTCCATATGCTTCGGCAGTTGGAAGTCTCATGTATGATATGCTTTGTACGAGGCCTGATATTTACTTTGCTGTTGGCATGGTGGCAAGATATCAGTCGAATCCGGGCCAAGGACATTGGACTGCCGTAAAGAACATACTCAAGTACCTTAAATGGACTAAGGACTATGCTATACAATGCAGTCGAGCTCTGTCCTTTGGGATATTCTGACTCAAGACTTTCAAACTGATCAGGACTCGAGAAAATCTACTTCAGGATATGTGTTCACCTTAGGAGGTGGAGCCGTAATTTGAAAGAGTGTGAAGCAGAAATGCATCGCGGACTCGACCATGGAAGCCGAGTATGTGGCCGCTTCGGAGGCTGCAAAAGAGGCAGTATGGTTCAAGAACTTCCTTATGGATTTAAGTGTGGTTGCGAATCTGTCCAAGAGCATCACGATTTATTGTGACAATTCTGGTGCTGTGGCAAATTCGAAGGAACCAAGAGCTCACAAAGCGAGCAAACACATAGAGCGGAAGTATCATATCATAAGGGAAATAGTGCAGAGAGGAGACATACAAGTAGTCAAGATTGCGTCAAAGAACAACCTGGCAGATCCTTTTACAAAGGCATTGGCGGTAAAACCGTTCGAGGGCCACGTTGAAGGGATGGGAGTTCGACTCTTTCAAGACCTCAACTCGCTTTCAGTATAAGTGGGAGAAATTTAGACGTGCGCACTACTATTTTGTATACTCGAAAGCTGTTTTGAGTATAAGTGGGAGATTGTTAGGGTTTGTATACTAGAAACTGTAAACTCTAATTATTATTTTCCAATAAATGCAACAGATTATTTTTGTCGTAATGTTGTTATGTTTTACATTTAATGGATGTTTATTGCATATTTAAATGTATAAGTGAACATAACAAAGTCTAAGTCTTTGTTTTAGTAGACCGGTTGTGGGCTGCGCTCAATTTTAGTTACGCGGTCAATCCTGAACAAAGGAAAATAAGAATTTAACAACCTAGATAGGCCTAGACTACCTATCGTGAAAGGTTGCAATGGCAGTCCGATTATTTCTAAGCCTTATTGAAATATGATGATGTTGGTGTGGTATAGCACTGAATGAATCTAACAGCAAGACAAGTCTTTATGCTATCTACTGAAAGACGAGGTCTTGATAATTAATTTCTTAATCAATGTACGTTAGCATTGAGTATACGATATTGAGTATCTACTACTTTGACTTACCAAAGGTGCGGGTTTTTCGTCACCCAACGATCCAGGTATATTGGGTAGTGGTGATCATTATCTGGCGGTGCTAGGATTGCTATTATATTGAATCGTGTGCGAGGGGAGTCTCGTTTGATAACATCCACAAGAGGAGCTCGAAACAAGGTTTTATTATTCGGAACCTAGCTAGTTGGAGTTTGATTACTCTATGAATAATAAATAAGAGTTTCTTGCTAAGTCCACTCTTGGAAATTAAAATATGTTAATTAATTAACTCCATAGCAGACACTAATTAATTAATGGATGTTTCTATCTTAAGTGCGGGAAATGAATTAAACAAATCAAAGGAAACTCGGAATACTTGTAATTTCGGATTTGGAAAGGCAGTGCAATATTACTTCTGTAGTGGTTGCTTGTAATATTCCAATATGAGCTTGTATTAAATTGTGGGTTTAATTTAATTAGTAAAAAGCTAATTGGGTGAGGCCATGTCCAAATTCTTCCTTAGATCCCCGTCTGGGCCCTATATGTGCTTAATATAAATAGGAGAATAAAGGAGACAGAAAACACACTTTTTTCATAACAAAATTTTGTCCACCTCAGATTTGAGAGAGGATCGAAATTCTTCTCCTTCCGTGAGAAGATTTCTGTCTTCGTTATTTAAGTCTTAGTACAGTGGTGAGATTTGCCCACACAAATATCAGTCTACAGTCCGGGACACCAGTCAGAAGATCCGAGGTTGAGTTCTGAAGATATTCACGTGGAGAAGACGCAAGCCATCTTCGATTCTTAAGTGAATCAACGAGGTAAATTGGCTAACTCCGTAGTATGCATGTTTTAGGGATTGTTTGATCTAAAGCATGATTATAATTCAAGTTATGAGCATGATACGTGAGAAAATTACGCGAATAGAATTTGTCTAAATAATCAGCTAAATAGATCAAATTCATGTGATCGGTTCTTATGCACGCTTCCGCTGCCAACCTCTTCACTTCCCAACCGTCGTCCCGCTAGACAGTGGCAAGGGCGGTGAGAAGCAGTGGCGGACCTATTCAAAGCCATGGGGGATCCATGGAACCCGGAAACATTTTACCTATTAGTATATGTATATTAACGCCTATAACAAATACTCCCTCCGCCCGCCATTAAAATGTCTCATTTTTCCTTTTTCGTCTGTCCATCAATAAATGTCATATTTCACTTTTACTATATTTGGTAAGTGGACCCAACATTTCAATAACTCATTCTACTCACATTTTATTATAGAACCAATATATAAAAGTAGGTCCCACATTCCACTAACTTTTCTACCCACTTTTCTACATAAAGTCAAACAATTTCTTATGACCCGTGCTGGTCAAATATGAGACATTTAATCACGAACGGATGGAGTATGTCAGTAGCGCAGTTGGCTTCTTTCTCTACCTTAAGTGGGGAGATTGGTGAGAGTTCGATTCCCAGCCTAGGCAGCTATATTTCCTTCACACTTACCTTTTTGATTAAGAGTTTATTCATTCAATTTTGACTTGATTCTTCTTACATGTATAAATGTCCTTATTTTTCTTATTTACATTTAAATTGAGTTTGATTCTTACAATTTTTTTTTTGGTATTATATACATTTGAGAGTTCGATTCTCACTATAAGAACAATTACTTACTATATTTTTTTTCCATTTTACACTGATTTTTCTATTTTATATTTTATGTGTTCCTATTTATATCACTTTTTTATTCTACATATTACATTGCTAATACTAAGAATTCAGTTTAACTCTCTTTTTCTTCAATAATTTATATTTTAAAAAAAAACTCTCTTTTCAACAAATTAAGTTGGCCTTTTTTTTTACGTTGACGTTGGATCTATCAACAATCACCTTATACATACCTCTAACTTTTATAATTGATTCTCTTATTGGTCGGCGCTAAAAAATATCACATTAAGGAACACTAGTTTGGAACCCCATCATAAAAATTCTGCATCCGCCACTGGTGAGATGGACCCTGTTGCTAATGCTCTAATATAAGAAACACTTGCCTAAGTTGCTTTCGTAGTCCGTTGATAAAAAAATTAGAAAAAATAACTTATAAATTCTAGTAATTTAAGTTTTGTAGCAAACGTGTATTCAATTTTTAAAAGTGTTGTCATTTTATAATTTTAAAGACACAATACATATATTATAAAGAAGAAGAAGAAGAAACGTAGTTCACCTATAAATCGTATTCACAATTAAAAGATGAAATTTGAAATATTTCCTAATATAAATATTATAAAAATCAACTTTATATTTTAAAATCCAAGAACCGTACGTGCATTCATATTCATAAAAATGCAAAGTATGGAACATCAAAATCCACAAATCACAAATGATATTTTAAAATCCAAGAACCACATACGTGCAAACGGCAGTCCAAGAATTAATTTTTGAAGTTCACTCTAAATATAAAAGTAGTAGGCCTTATTCAAACAAAAGAAGTGAAAGAATCTAACAAAATAAATAATAGAAGTATAAGGGCCTAATAATATGTTTTGCTTAAACGAAATCTTAATATTGAGATTCAGTGCCCCACTACATGAATTCCCATTCACCATACACTTGCCACTAAAATAATTAGTGTAATTGATAGTTACTAAAATAAAAATAATTAAAGTATAACAAATTATAATTAATATAAAAAATTGAAAAAATATATAAATTTAAAAGTTACTCCTTCCGTCCAGGAAAAATAGGTTCATTTTGGGATGTCCACAAAAAATAGTCTCATTTTTAAAAATGAAAAAGTTTTTCTCTCATACTTTGCTCATTTTTTTCCTCTCTCTCGTACTTTACTACTTTTTTCTCTCTATCTCTCATTTTTTACCTATTTTTCTCTTTCTTTTTTACTTTACTGATTTTTTTATTAAAACTCATGCTGTCAACAAATGAGACTATTTTTTATAGACGGGAGGGAGTATATAGCATGCTTTAGAATTCATCAATACTAATTATAATATTAAATTGTAACAATATTTGTGGATGACAAGATTTGAATCCATTATTGATAAAGTAGGAATGAGAAAAGGAAAAAAACAATGATAATTTACATAAATAAAAATGAAATTATTTTTGTGCTTAAATAAAAATAATATAGTGAGACAATTTTATTTTGTTTTCGTTTTCATTTTCATTTTCATTATTATTATTACCATGAGTAAAGAGAACATGGACCTGTCTGAAGGGATATAAAGTGCAATAATAGAGGGATGAACTATTTAGCATGATATTCCGTCCACGTTTTTTTAGATCCTTCATTAATTCTATAGTGGTAACTGTCACATAATATTCCAGACTCCCCTCCCCGCCGACTTAAAGAAAATATCCATTTGCACAATTATATAGAAACGGCTGAGGTCGGTTTGTCGGTATGATTACAACATTTCTCCTCCCTCTTATAACGAAAACTACATTGACATCTACAAGAATATAATCAATTTTTAAAAATAAAATACTACACATTATAATATTTTTGGATATGATAATATAAAGAGATAGATATGGATTAGCGATAAAATAGTGGAGTCCAATGTCATGAAACAAACTGAATGCTCCACTACAAAACTTCCACCAAGGGTACGTTTGGTATTTCACTATACACGCGCGTATTTCCGTCCACTCTCTTCGCTCTATATAAACATACTCACTCTGTCGACTATTCTATCAAAACTCTTCTGCATATCCAAACAACCTAAAATTTCAGCTAACATATTACTTAAATTGCTTAAGTGAGAGAAAGCTTCCTGTCTCTGCAAAACCAACTCCATCATATCCACTATATAGAGTGAGTTGGCTTTCACGCTTCTTTATTATATATACCATGTTTTATTTTTATTTTAATCCTATTCCAATTTCTTACGACCAATAAAATACTAGTAGCTTTTATTCCATTTGTCCACTATTAAATATTTTATTTCACTTTTAATATATCTCATAAGTGGACTCTACATTCCACTAACTCATTTCACTCATATTATATTATAGAATCAATATATAAAAGTAGATCTCACATTTCACTTTTCACATTTCTAAAATCCAGATATGAGTCATTTAATTATGAACGGAGGGAGTATATATTTGTTTCCAACTTTAATCCGACTTGTATTGCTAATATATTGAAATATTAATGTAAATCAATTAATTTCGGGAAATTGTATTCTGCACATTGTAGTAGTCCACTTATCGTGCCACATCACATATGATAATATCTCTTCACTAATGCATGGATACCACAAATACAATTTCCCTAAATTCTCGTAATTTCTCTACTGTCGGATTTGATCTTCTATAAATCTGAGCTCATTCATATCACTTTCGTTCATTACTTCCCATCGACACAAATTCCCCACATTTCCAATTCTAAATTCATTGAATCGTGAGTTTTCTATTCAGTCCCGTTATTGTATTTTTTATTTTAGTCTTTAAATTGTTTTTAAAATAGCTTTCCTTTTTCATCATCTTTTTCTTCACCTTTAAGTTGATCACCAGCGTCAAAAATAGAAATAAATCAATAAAAGTAAAAAAGGTTATACATTAAAACTGACAAATTCGTCGTCACTTTAAGAATATGTACCATGATACAGTCGGATTCTTATTTCCCTTTTATACGTCAGTATGATAAATAATGATATTCTCCTCTCCCTCTTTTTCCCATGTTTCTATTTTAAGGAATATGAGATAAAAAGAAGAAGAATAAAATGTGATAAAAGATTTGTATCATCTTTTATGTTTTGATTTGATAAATTTGCAATACATCATGGTAGAATTTTTTTTTAAATTTTTGAAGAAAATGTTGGAGAAAATGCAAGAAAGAGTAGAGGTTGAGGAGGTTGTGGAAGAATTCGAGTTGTTAACAAAAGATGCAGGGAGAGTTCAGAGGGAAACGCTGAAGAAAATCTTGGAGCAAAATGGTGCAACTGAGTATCTCTCCCAATGGGGTCTTAACGAAAGAACTGATCCAGACACCTACAGGGCTTGTGTCCCCGTTGTCACTCATGCCGATATCGAGCCCTATATTCGACGGATTGCCGATGCCGGAATCCTTCATAACTCATCCATCATCACCGCCAAACCCATCCCCGCCATGTCCTTGAGGTTTGTATTTTGTTCATTTCAATACTTATGTTTATTTGCTAAAATTCTACTCCTACATTTGTCCACCAAAAATAATTTCAATACGAGAAATAAAATTGATAAATTAAGAGATAGAGAAAATATGTATGTGAAATATTTTAATTGAGTGAAAATTATCACCTCATTAGAATGAGAAATACTAGTAGACTAATTTGGTTAAAGACCCAAAAAAAATCAAAAACTAGAACTACTCTCTTCACAAAAAATAATTCCATTCGTCGTCTTTCCATCCATCTTTCTCCGTTCAACATTTTTTCCATCTTTGTCCACCTACCAAATTTAGTCTCATACTAAAAATGAAAGGTTACCTACAGTTATTACTCACTTTTTATTTTTCTCTCTTCTACTTGATTTACATTTTATCTTTTACTATGTTACTTTATCCACTTACTACAAAAAACTTACTAACTTTTAAGGACACAAAAATGGAGACGCAATTACCTGGATTTTTTAAAATAACCATAATTTAGGACGCAATAGAAAGCATCCCTAAGTTGATGGCAATTTATCTTAATCTTTTACTTTTTAAAACGCTTCTATTTGTGTCCTCTAATTTTAGTTGGGATACTAAGGTGGTGTTCGGTTTCCATAATAAAATAATACCAAGATATAATCTAAGATTGAGTTGTGAGATTATTTTAGTCACATGAGATTAGCTATGACTAATTATCTCATGATTATTCATCTAGGATTGAGTTGTGGGAATGAATCTAATGAACCAAACACACTATATATTTAATCTCAAATACAATCTTGCAAACCGAACACCCCTAATGATACTCTATGAACTGTTGAAGTTATAATTAGACACACAAATTAGCGTTTTTAATAGTATTAAAAAGTGTCCTTATCTGATTTTTTGTTATATTGACTTTGTCTACTCATCTTTCATTATTTCCCAGTTTTGTGTTAATACTATGTGTCATCTGTAAATGTAATTATTTTTGGTGGACGAATCGAGTATTTTTGGTGGATGGAGGTAGTACGTATTAATTTAATTAAAGTTTTACATGTTGAATCGGCCGTAGATGTTAGTACAATTATACTATATTACACGTGACGGAATGTTGATTTGGATTCCTAATGTTTAATGCTTAGACTTAAATTATAAACTTTTATATAACTTTTATGTTAATTTGTTATGAATAGAAGATGTGTTTAAACTTTGCACAAATCTTATGAAATCGTTTGATCTTTTAAAGACATTGATTTATGTTTTTGCAGTTCGGGCACTACTCAAGGGAAGCCAAAGTACCTACCCTTCAACGATGATTTGGTCGAGAACACCGTGCAAGTTTATAAGACCTCATTTGCCTTCAGAAACAGGTAATCGAATTCAAATTAAAAACATTACCATCTTTTCGAAAACTGATAAAAATTCCTCCCAAACAGAGAATACCCAATCGACAACGGAAAAGCGCTACAATTCATCTACAGCAGCAAGCAGTTCACCACCAAAGGCGGCCTCCGAGCCGGCACCGCCACCACTCACCTCTTCAGCAGCCCCGATTTCAAACAGACGCTGCGAGCGACGCAGCGCCCGTGCTGCAGCCCCGACGAGGTCATCTTCGGCTGCAACTACCATCACTCCTTATACTGCCACCTACTCTGCGGCCTCCTCCACAGCGACCACATCCAGCTCATCTCCTCCACCTTCGCCCACAGCATCGTCCACGCTTTCCGCACCTTCGAGCACATCTGGCACCACCTCGTCGCCGACATCCGCCGCGGCTCCCTAAGCAGCCGCATCACCTCCACCCCGATCCAATCCGCCATGGCGAAGCTCCTCCTCCAGCCCGACCCTAATCTCGCCGACGCCATCAACCAAAAATGCCTAACCCTCAGCAATTGGTACGGATTGATCCCGGCGCTCTTCCCTAATGTGAAGTATATCTACGGCATCATGACCGGCTCCATGGAGCCCTACATTAACAAGCTCCGGCACTACGCCGGAGAAATCCCATTAGTGAGCGCCGATTACGGAGCTTCTGAGGGTTGGATCGGAGTGAATGTGAACCCTAAGTCGCCGCCGGAGGAGGCAACATTTGCGGTGGTTCCGAACGTCGGCTATTTCGAATTCATCCCGTTGGATTCAGGCGGAGAAGCGGTGGGGCTGACGGAGGTGGAGATCGGGAAGGAGTACGAGGTGGTGACGACGAGCTTCGCAGGATTGTACCGTTACAAGCTGGGCGACGTGGTGAGGGTGGAGGGGTTCCGCAACGGGACTCCGGAGGTGAGATTCGTGTGCCGGAGGAACGTGGTGCTCAGCATAAACCTCGACAAGAACACGGAGAGGGATCTGCAGGTTAAGCACAGAGACGCAATAATACTAAAAATTTAAGACCCAAATTAATCTATTGATTTTTAGAAACACAAATTAGTTAGTATTTTTTTGGGTGCAGGTGTCAGTGGAGGCGGCAGCAAAGGTGGCGGCAGCGGAGAAGGTGGAGGTGGTGGACTACACGAGCTGCGTGGAGGCGTCGACGGAGCCGGCGAGATACGTGGTGTTCTGGGAGATGAGCGGAGGGGCGAGCGAGGAGGTGGTGGAGGAGTGTTGCAATTGCTTGGATCGGTCGTTCGTGGACGCGGGGTATGTGAGCATGCGGAGGATAAATGGGATTGGGGCACTGGAGCTCAGGATATTGAAGCGGGGAACATTCCAGAAGGTAATGGATCACTTTGTGGGAATGGGAGGAGCGGTCAGCCAGTTCAAGACTCCGCGTTGCGTTGGCCCTGCTAATGGGAAGCTCATGCAGATATTGGCGGCCAATGTTGTCAAGACTTGTTTCAGCACTGCCTATTGATTTTCACTTACACTATGTTTAGTGTGCATGTCCTTGTTAAATTTTGTGTTTGTGTTCGTAGATGTATGTCATGGAAGTTTCACCTTTCGGATTTAAATATAAAATTAAAATTAAAATTGTTTTGACGCATGCTAAAATCCCAACTAGGTTCGGTTCATATGGCTACTCAAAACTGTTCTCTTCTTTTACAAATGGCTGAGAATGCAGTCCATCACTAAACTGTTGCATACATATCACTATGATATGTATCAGCCTCTACCTTAGGACATATCTAATTTTATTTTTTATATGTAAATTGTTTTATTTATTCTCATCTAAATTATTTATAATGTGATCATTCAATAATATGTTTGCAAACCTTAAAGAAAATAAACTCGGAGGCTAAAATTATGAAATGTAACTTAGATAACATTCTCATCGTCGAAACTTAAAGTTTGTACTCACCGATTCATGTTCTCCATTACATTGACAAAATTCCATAAAGGAAGTTCGAGATGCATTTTTCAAGTGGTGTCAGGCGGTGAAAGATATCGTCTTGGCTTCCCTGTAAGAGACGTATCGTGAACTTGTAGAAAGCTTTTGGTCTGATGCCGATATTATGCATGTACTTTACAAATTCTTTGATATGGAAAATCAAGTTGTATTCTTTACAACTCATGTCCAACCAAAATACATACTCCTATGAGACGGATGGAATAGTATACTTGTATGTAAAATTACATACCAACACTAAACTCACTTGATTACAATGCTGGTTTTTAATTAGCTTTGGAATATATAAAAAAACCTACTACTCCACACATAAATATAAGCTTATGTCATTAGTTTTATAAATTTCTCAATCTTAATTAATTATTACTATTACTTTTAAATTTCTAATAATTATTGTACTACTTCATTGTCCCACTTTAAGTGATGGAGTATATTTTTTTATTGAAATATTTCACTTTAAATGATATATCAATCTCTCTACTTTATTCTCTCCTTTTTAACTTATAAAACAATGCTACATGAAATTCCCTGTTAAATAAGAATTGTTCCTCTTAGAGTGGACTGTCAAATGTATACTCCCTCCGTCCCCCAATTTGAGTCACTCTTTGACTCGACACGAGTTTTAAGGAAAAGTTTAAATGTGTGGTGTAATAAATGGAGTTAGGTAGTGAAATGTTGGGCCCTTTTGACTTTTTGTGTAATAAAGGGTAATTTTGATGTCCAAAAATGGTAAGTGGGAAGAGTGACTCTTATTCGGGGACGGCCCGAAATGGAAAAGAGTGACTCAAATTGGGGGACGGAGGGAGTATTATTTATTACTCTGAATTTGGTGAAAGCTTTGAAAATGCAAACACTCTCTAGATTGTACTACTCTCTCTCCCTCACTAAGTGAGCCATTATTTTTTGGCGCAGGAAAATGGGATTTTCTTTGTTAATTGAAAAGAATAAAATAAAATAAATGAAAAAGTAGAGAGAAAAAATAAGAGAGAATGTCATAATAGAAAATGCTTTACTTAGCTTAGAATGTTTTAAAAAATATATAAATCACTTAAGAAGGGACAAAATGGTAATAATTTTTATATGAAAGATAGAGAGAGCATATAATTGACTTCGAAAGGTCATGTATCTATGTATTTACAAATACACCAGGACCAGGTCATCTTAATCAATAGTTGTAAGGTTAAAGGGATATCAAAATTCAGAACGACGTCAGTAAATTTGGCCACCTAACATCTGTTTAACATTTTGATCCACGAAGTCTTCTGTATGTTGGAAAGATAACTTGAAGTGTCCCAAGTATGTTGGGAAGAGAATGTGTGGAGTCTCAACTTGTTGAGAAGAGAATAACATTTATAATGTGGAGTTCCAATAAGTATAGTTCCTAGGTATATTTATATCTAGAGTCCTATAAATACCTATGTTCTATGTATCAACAACAACAATCCAAATCAATCAAAATGTAGTCTTCAAGAGTTCTTGAGTTTTATTTTCCGCATTTTACTTTTCAACATGGTATCAGAGCATGTTCGATCCTTGCATGAATCGACTTGTCTCTATGAAAAAAATGTTTAGTTGAATATGTGTTCATCCTAAACCCCAAAATATCAAAAAAAAAATAATCACCAAATTCAAGCCTTCTGTCCACCAAAAAACTAATTTTTCCGCCACTCTCTACTCAACTCCAAAGATAGCCAAATCTCCCTCAAACAAGATAGGAATCGTCCAACCGAGAGGGGGAGAAAGTACACTCTCTTGGATGTTTCCTCTCCAGCACAGTAAACGGCTGGAGAGTGAGCGATTAACAGAGGACATCGGCGAAGCTTCGGTGACCCAATTGACAGCGGACGGACAGTGAAGAAGAAGGAACCACTGCTTATTTCTCAACTAGGCTGTAAACTTGGGTATCTAGACAGTTTTTGCTCGGAGAGAGAGGAAGTTGAAAGGGCTGCAAATTCCAATTTTGGGGATAGAGGAGAGATGAGGTGACGTGATTTTCAGATTTTTGGGAAAATTGGGAGAATGAAATGGAAGAGAACGATGGAGGCACTGATCCCTCTAATTGTTGATTGAGGGCAAATGGATTTTGTGGGAGAGCTGCGGAGGAAGAGCAGTCGCCGGCTGGAGAGTGAGCGATTAACAGAGGACACCGGCGAAGCTTCGGTGACCCAATTGACGGCGGACGGACAATGAAGAAGAAGGAACCACTGCTTATTTCTCAACTAGGCTGTAAACTTGGGTATCCGATAAGTGTTTCCGCTGAACAGATTGTCTCAAAGAAGAGAAGATTCAGAAAAGGCATGGCCATCGTCAATTGGAGAAGAGAAGGAGAAAGGAGGCGGGTGTTTACGTCTTCTCAATTGTGTTTCAAGAAAAAGAAAAAATTGGGCCTAGCATTATTAGGCTCAAGAAGAGAAACAATGAAAAGAATATGGGCTCATTATATATGAGCGAAATGGGCCAAGAATGGCCTTCCAAAATTAAGCTTTGGGCTGCAATTTAGATTCAGTCCAAAGATGAGTGGCTCCTAGATACGAGCAAAAACTGTCTAGATAAGCACAAAAGTCAAAACTGCCAGTCAGGAAAAAAAAATGAAGTGGCTCCTGGATACGAGCTAAAACTGTCTAAGATGGCTCCTGGATACGAGCTAAAACTGTCTAAGATGGCTCCTAGGTACGAGCAAAAACTATCTAAGATGGCTCCTTGACACGAGTTAAAACTGCCAATCAAAAAATTGAAGAACTCTATGACACGAGTTAAAACTGTCAACAAAAAATTGAAGAAACTCCTTGAAAAGAGCCTAAACTTTCAATGAAAAAAACGAAGAAGCTCCTTGAAATGAGCCTAAACTTTCAATGAAAAAAACTCTTTGATACGAGTATAAACTATCAATGATGAATTGAAAAAGCTCTATGATACGAGCATAAACTGTCAATGAAAAGTGAAGGACTCCTGAATACGAGTATAAACTATTTATCAAAGTGAAGATCGTGCAAGTTAAGTGTCGAAAAAACTCGATACTTAACTTGAGGGGGAGTGTTGGAAAGATAACTTGAAGTGTCCCAAGTATGTTGGGAAGAGAATGTGTTGAGTCCCAACTTGTTGAGAAGAGAATAACATTTATAATGTGGAGTTCCAATAAGTATAGTTCCTAGGTATATTTATATCTAGAGTCCTATAAATACCTATGTTCTATGTATCAACAACAACAATCCAAATCAATCAAAATGTAGTCTTCAAGAGTTCTTGAGTTTTATTTTCCGCATTTTACTTTTTCAACACTGTATAGGTCAATTACGCTCAATTAGTTTTTATTTTGGTTTAAACTCAATTCAGCATGCAAACAAAATGATTGATTATTGTTTAACTTAAATTAAATATTTTAATTACTATCTTCTTTGAAGATCTATGATATTCACATACATTTACATGTAAGCTAAAGCTGCGGAATAAGATGAAAGGTGACCATTTGAATGTTATGTTAGTTGGTTGTACATAACAATAGGGAAATTTTGACTCCACAAGTTGCATTTCTTAAATCCGTCATTAATTAGGTTAATCAGGACACCTGCAACCAACTATGTCGTTTTCTTAGATAATTAAGTATTTTACAAATTTGACTATATGAACAGTTAGGGAATTTAAATTAAATGAACAGTTTAGGAATCCAAATTAAAAGAACATTTAGGTATTCAAAATTTAATACTCCCTTCGTCCCACAATAAAAGTCACATTTTGTCATTTTGATCTGTCATATAATAAAAGTGACATTTCACTTTTACCATAAGTAGGTCTCACGTTCCATTAATTCACTTCACTCACATTTTATTATAAAATTAATATAAAAAGTGGACCACATATTCTACTCACTTTTTCAACTAACTATTCTTTATATTTTTAAAACTCGTACTCACACCAAATGTAACTCCTACTATGGGACGGATGGAGTATTATGATGACCATTGGATCTAAGTGTATAACGTGTTCACTTACTAATATTAATAATAGAGATTTTAATAAACCAAATGACCAACTTATTTCCAGTTTGCAATTTGAATCCACTTTCAAATAGTTGCAATCATTTCCATTTTGCAATTTGAATCCACTTTCAAATAGTTGCAAATAAATATGGAATATCTATAATTTTGGCCATTGTTTCTAGCGGTCGGAAAGATTACACGGGGTTCTGAACTTCTGATTGTCATGAAAAGGACTAAAAGAAGTGGTTTTAATATGCATTTAATCGTGAAATTGACGGTGAAATTGACGGTATTAGAATATTGTGCTCAAACTTGGTTTATATCATGGTTTAGTAATTTTCCGTGTTGGTGTTTTCAAATAGACGTCAATGTTTTGAATCATCCTAAAATTAGAGAATCCTAATTGTATAATAATATTTGAAGACTATTGCCTCACAAGTCTTGAGTCTTGCCTGGGAAATGTCAGGTTAGTTCACAACAAGATTGCTCTGTTTCTCTCACAAAACCAAACTTACATGTATATAATTGATTGTTGATGCAGATTCTATTGGTTGTATTGGGTTGTTAAATGATGGACTATTATTTGGGCTTGGGAAATCAAATGACTCAGATGACTGTGGGCTTGTGACTTGCCCTACCACTTCACAGGTGATATACACCCCTCTCCTCACTCTCGCCGCCTCATTATTCTCATTCTCTCACTCTCTCTCTATGTGTGTCGACTGTGATTCTCTCTTCTCTCTCATCTTTGTGATGATCTCCAGTTGGTTTCCACGGTGATCTTTCATGGTTTTAGAGTGATTGATCTTGTGTGAGTGATGGTGCAGGCAACTGCTTCGCTGAGTTATGGAGAAACTAGGGTTTCTTATCTTGAGGGTTTTCTGTGAGGTTTGTTCGGTGAGAGGTTAGATCCAGTGTTGAGGAGTGTTTTGGGGTTGGTTTCCGGTGTGTAAGGTGATTCACTTGAGGAACCTTCGGTGCTCCCTTGGATCTTGGTTCTGGAAGAATAGATATGCCCTATTGGCGGGTGGCTAAGCCATATTTGTGATCTATTGTGTTTCCAGTTGCTTCTTATCTATTTCTTTGATCTTATTGCACTTGATCCGAGAGGATCCTACCTATTGTACTAACTACGGTCTTGAAGTGTGCAGGTTCTCGGAGGCTCAGAAGCGCATCCGGTCAAGGAGTGTGCGGTCCGAGTTAGTTAGCTATAATCTGTTGTAATAGCTAGTTCATTTGTATAAAATCAGTCGCGTGGGTGATAGTTTGATTGAGCTATCTTGTACAAGAAAAAAGAGGTCTTGGTAATTAGTGAATCCGGATAAGTCTGATCCCTACTGATTCAATGAAAACTCCGACAGAAACTCGAAACGCAAGTTGTTTGGATTAAGCAAACCAAGCTTGAGCTCAATCACAAGTGGAATAAGAAGAGGGTTCGTGCGAGGTTTGGCTCAATCAAAGCTGGAATAACCCGAGGATTTGTTCAATGTTTGACGAGTGGGAAGAAGAGGAGAATTCTGGATCCGCAAGGGAATTTTCTGCAGAGATGGAATAAGATATTCGTGTTGTCCTGCATCATCGCTGTCTCCCTCGATCCTCTCTTCTTCTACATTCCTGTCATCATTCGCGACCAATTTTGTCTGTCTTTGGATAGGAAGATTGAGATAACTGCTTGCATTCTTCGTTCGTTTGTAGATATCTTGTACATATTTCACATTATGTTATCTTTACTAAGACTGCGTAGCTGCTTTTAACCTTGTCCTCTATATGCTTGCTAGCCATGTAGGACTAATTCTTTTTTCTTATTTTCTTTTTATTGTTTGTTGAACATACATACATACATACATACATACATACATACATACATACATACATACATACATGATGTGTCAGGTGGTAGGTGCGTTTTGGTATCTGTTTGCAGGGAGTCGTGTTGGAGCGATGTATGTGGGAAGAGCAGTGGTTGTAATGTGGATGGTTTATACTGTTTAGGCATAAATGGTGGCAACAGCTTGGAGTTTCTGAACTCATCCTGCCCGCTACTGGATGCTCTTCGGGCAGGCGTAGCTGAACATACCTACTTCTAGAGGAAATTCTTCTTTTGCTTTGGTGGGGCCTGCGCTATTTGAGGTAGGTTGTATGAGTATGAGTATGAAAATTATGTAATGTGCACTTGCATGCAGTTCATTGGGGCAGAACTTGAAAACCAGCATTGGCCTCATACTCTTTTCCTTGCTTATCGGCAACATGCAGAAGTATCTGCAGTCGATCACTACTAGGGTGGAGGAGATGAGAGTGAAACGCCGCGATGCAGAGCAATGGATGTCACACCGCATCCTCCCTGAGTATCTTCGAGCTCGCGTGAGGCGCTACGAGCAGTATATATGGCAGGAAAACAGAGGCGTCCAGGAAGACTCGTTGATCCGCAACCTCCCAATGACTTGAGAAGGGACATCAAGCGCCACCTCTGCTGGACTTTGCTCACAAGGGTTAGCAATCTCAACTCAATCTCATCATATATAATACTCCCTCCGTCCACAATAAATAGTCTCATTTGTGGACGGCACGGGTTTGAATGAGAAATTGGTAAAGTAAGAAAGAAGGAGAAAAAGTAGGTAAAGTAAGAAAGAGAGAGATTAGAAAAAGTGAGTAAAGTATGAGAGAGTGATACGAGACATTAATGTCATATCTTCCATATCTTTTATTTAGTTATCTTTTGATTCATAATATCTTTTCATATATTGTTTTCTTGTTCCATAAGCTAGTATTCTAGAATTATAAATAGAGATAGGTTGTTATCATTTTATTCATTCAACCAATTAATGAAATCAGTATTTCGCCCAACTTGGCTTGAATTACAAAACTCTAATTCTCTATCGTTGCCGACGAGAACCTCTCTCACGCCCAGCACCCCCTCTTTCGGACGTCTTCGCCGACCCAAACTTCTTGGGCGCTCGACGACCACGGCTTCAGTTTCTTGATTGTGTGGAATTCGAACGTTAAGGAAGGCTACCCTTAACAACTGTTTCTTTCATCGTGAGCTCACCCTCCACAACACCGATCGAACAATAGCTACGTCGCTGCCCGACGGGAATCCACCCGCGCACAACAACTAGCCACACCGCTGCCCGACGGAATCATTCCGCACACCCTCCGCAGCACCACCATCACTGCCGCATCTCGTGCTCATCCTCCATCTTCTATCAACCATAACCCAAACCTCACCCAAAAATAATTTAATCCACCACCACTTTTATCCTTTCATCAAAGCCGTCAAAATTTTCACAAACCATGGCTACCACCATCTCCACTTCTCAAACCAAAATCCACCAATATCAGCCCCTGCACCAGATGCACCCTATTATTGCCAAACTTGATTGCCTACTGGACAGGATGGAATCCCGTATTGACGCAGCAGATCGGCGCGTGGACAACCTTCGTCGGAAACAATACCGACAGAATGGCCACCGGCCACCGCCGCCTCACCGAATGGGGTCGTCCGGACACGCCGCCCCTCCTGTTGGGATCCTTCCGGAAACCGGCCACTACCAAGCTTCCAGCCCTATGACCCACCACGGTCATGGCTGCCCTCTTGTTGGGAACCACCGTCTCATCGTGCATCGCAAGGATACTCGGATTATGATCAGCCACCTCCATGTCCGCCTAGTTGTTGGGATACACCCAGGCGGCAAACCGTTCACTTCCGGCAGCAGCGCAGCCCACGCCCTGGCACACAACCTTGGCAACACTTACCCCCAAGTTACTTGCCCGCACAGCAGCGTCGGCACGCCTATAGGCAGCAACACCAACCTGTTGCTACACATATGGAGCCCCTCAATCAGTTTGGCGATTCCCGACCTCGACATCAATCAAACCCAACACCAGTCTTTGAGCATTCGCCGTACACCTGCACGCTTTCAGACGCGGCGCTGCAAAATCCCGACGCCGAATACCAACCACATAAGCCACCAACGTGTATGGAGCCCCCAGACTATGTTTTCCAACCCCTACTGCAGCCACCACAATCACATTGCTGTCAGAATGCAACAGATGAGGAAAGATGCATTGGAGAAGTCATTACTCATACACATTCACCAAACCTTGACAAGTGTTTGGATAGTTATGTGTGTGGATATGCACATGAATTGAGAGACCAAGACGAAGAAGATTCTTCTTCATCGAGTTTCGTTGCGCCGATTGGGCATTCATGTGAGGTTACAAGAGATTTTGACTATTATTCTAAGCGCAGGACGGTGGAAGAGGAGCATTGTGAAAACTTGGGCAGTATGCTTTTAATGGACTCTAAATCCGAGACAGAAGTGGAAAATGTATGTGGCGATGATGCTTCTAATTCGGATGCTACTGTTGTATCGATTTCGTCTATTGCCTTGCTTGGTGAAAAGCATGGAGTTGAGGAGGATAGAGCTGTAAGTCCTGCAGACCACCAAGTTTCAGCTTCTAAAGAAATATATTGGTCGTGCAGCTCCGATGTGAATAACATTCTCTCAACAACGCCTCTGCCTGCTGCTGTATTATTGTAGGATGTCGACGGGGATTTCAAGTGTTTACTGCAGGGATATACACACGACGAGTGGGACATCTGCTTGGTAAGAAATCATTCCGTGCAAGAATATATAGGGAGACGTTCAGTTGTTCGGTATGCATTTGATCCAGGAGGAGACGCCTCCCAATAGCTTTTGCTGTCAACTCTCGTCGTTGGTTCGTGGTTTCCACCTTGAGAACAAGGTGGATTTTAACCGTGGGGGAGTTGATACGAGACATTAATGCCATATCTTCCATATCTTTTATTTAGTTATCTTTTGATTCATAGTATCTTTTCATATATTGTTTTCTTGTTCCATAAGCTAGTATTCTAGTATTATAAATAGAGATAGGTTGTTATCATTTTATTCATTCAACCAATTAATGAAATCAGTATTTCGCCCAACTTGGCTTGAATCACAAAACTCTAATTCTCTATCGCTGCCGACGAGAACCTCTCTCGCGCCCAGCACCCCCTTTGCCGGACGTCTTCGCCGACCCAAACCTCTTGGGCGCTCGACGACCACGGCTTCGGTTTCTTGATTTTGTGGAATTCGAACGTTAAGGAAGGCTACCCTTAACATATATCACATTAATATCACTTGACATAACAAAAGAATATCAATTACTAATACTTAATACTTCCTTCGTCCGCAAATAGAAGTCTCGTTTTTATATACACAAATTGTCTCCCGGTTCATTTATACTATAAATGGTAATATGTCCTATACTCCACTCACATTTCATTTAAAACTAATAAATACAAATGAGACTTATATAACACTAACTTTTTTCCATCCACTTTTCTTAACATTTCTTAAACCCGTGCCGAAAAGAGATGAGACTTCTATTCACAGACAATGGGAGTACTATTAATAAATAGTAGTAGAATGAATATCAGTAGATTTTGTGATGACCAGATATAGTTTCATTTTAACCAACATATTAGTTCTGAAACGAACCACTCTCAAATTGATTACTCCATTCATCCACGAAAAAAGTCTCATTTTGCAATTTTGGATGTCCACAAAAAATAGTCAAATTTCTAAAAATGGAAAGTTGTTCTCTACCTTACCTATTTTTTCTCCTCTCTTTCTCTGATACGAGTATTCTATTATTATTATTATTTTGTTTAGATATTATAGGGATTTAGCATATCTTTTTTGTATCCACGCATATTTCTTGCATAATAATTAGTCAATCAATCTATGAAATTATCGATTTTGGCTCAATTAATTGTGCATCAAGAAACCGTCTTTACCGCTGCCGACGAGAACCTCTCTCGCGCTCAGCAACCCTTTGCCGGAAGTCACGTATACTGGCCAGCAGCGAGAACAACCCCAAAACCGGAACCGGCACCTGCACCCCACATTCCCAAGCCCCCGTACCCCCACATATCCACAACTCGTTCTCGACCAGAAGCCACCGCTGCAGCACGTGCTCGACCAACAACCACAGCCAAGTCACCGCCGCGCAGCAGCGCTACCGGCCCCTGCTGCTGCACCGCCCCCACCACTACACATGGATCAGCAACGACCGCCATCCCGCTGCCATCCTACGACTCACCTCCGTCAAGCTGAGGCCTGCCTCGAATTGCCCAGTACTGTGAAGCAGCCCCTGCTCCAACGCCCGCTCTCCTGCCTGCATCCACCGAGCCTCCACTCCGCTACGAAGCTTGTTTCTTGTGAAGAGAAATACTTGGGAATTGAGGGTAATTCAAAAGTGTTGAATCAAGTTGACTTGCGGCTCAATGAGAAGAAATTAGTTGATGAAGAAGTACGAGCTATAGAGGTGGATAAAATTGATGACGATGATGGTCTTCATGATTCAAGTAAAATTGCAATATTTGATTTCGATGGTTGTCTCGCAAAGACATCTGTGAAGGGAGTGAAGGCAGATACATGGTCCATCGTGTCTCCTTCAATACCAGAGAAGCTCCATAATCGGTGTAAAGATGAGCTACATGATGCTCGCGAAGATACGATTAATGGGTTGAAAGACATGTCAATATACTCTCGTATGGGTGTGAAGAGGATGGGGGAACTTGATAACAAGCCATTTCATGTTACGATCATGAGGAAGTTCGTTGAGGATGTTTACATCGAATATGCAATAGTAGGTTATTGGAGATTGAAACAACGATCGTGTCCGTTTGATCCGGGAGGAGATAAATCGCCAAAGCTTCTTCTTTCAACTCTTCGTTGCTTCATGGTTTCCACCTTGAGGACAAGATGGATTTTAACCATGGGGGAGTTGATACGAGTATTCTATTATTATTATTTTGTTTAGATATTATAGGGATTTAGCATATCTTTTTTGTATCCACATATTATAAATATGTGTGGAGTCTTCCATAATAATTAGTCAATCTGTCACGACCGCCAATACAAGGGGTACCACAACGCGGCGATCGTGACCGACATGCATGGATAACAATTTAAAAAGAACAACTTGATTAACTTAAAAGAAGAAAAACAACTTAGTTTAAAGAGTTTAAGGTTATAATTTTTTTTTGAAAAGACATAAGGTAAACTACTTTTAAAAAGGACAACGGGAAAAATTAGACTTAAGAAATACAACAACCAATAATAGAAGTAGAACAAACACTTAACTTAAATCTCGAAGAATAAAGTTCTCAAAAGACAACGTAAACACTTGTTTAAAACTCATCACCACCATACATGTTCAAACACAAAACATAAAGGAAAGATTAAGTCTTGAGTCATAATTCAAATTATAGCAGCGGAAAAGAAAAGGTTTAAAGAGAGTCAAGGATAACGCCTATGTATGAAGACACAACGCATCCTAAGTACTTAAGCCAGCTCAACATCAACCGCAACATCCCGCTCAACCTGCACATAGGAAAATAATATGCAGGGCTGAGTACTTGTTGTACTCAATGGGCTCATGCCGAAAACATTTAATAAGTTATGTCATCCATACCAGTGATCTCGAGTTTTATGTAGTAAGAAAATATCACGAGAAACACAAAAATATTCAAGTCTGGCCAGACAATTTATCTCCCCACCTTTCACATCAATCCAACAATCACAATCACAGTGAGACGAAAGTGTGGCCACACTATTCGCCCACGAGACCGGCCAACTTGCAAGGACGGCTCACGATCCCACTCGGACCCGAATTTGTTTCACAATACAGCCATATAGCCTAACGGAGTAAACTCATACGAACTAGGCATCAGGCACACAATCTCATAACAAAAACAACATGGCATGACATAACAGTTAAACCACCCTTATATCTCCACATTCGGAAAAGTAAAGAAGTTTGAAAAGAAAGCCCACCTCGTTCTCTTAGCAATTCACAACCCAACTTAGCAACTCTCGATCCTCGAGTTCACGAATACACAACACCCTTGTCAATGACAACACAGTTAGCTTTCCACAACAACATATTACTATGCATGTCCTATGGATTCTCTCGTCGTTTTTCTCAAATTCCCGACCCAACATACGTCACAAAGATGGGAGAACACACCGTAACACATTTCAAATTATCACACGTGATCACATCATTTAAACACGTTCCTTGGACATACATGTATCATATAATACTTTTAAACATGAAAATAAGTGTCATTTTAACAGGGCAGAAAACTGGCAGAACTGCGCGACTGTATTGTAAAAATCACTATAAATTCACCCGACCTCAAAAGATGCTAAATTTTGGTCACAATACAGAGGACACATTCAAGCTCATCTATGAAAATTTTCACACCGAAATCACATCATTTAGTCAGTCATATCACATATTAAACTCTCTGGTCGGAACATACAATTTCTGACAGTATTGCGCAGTTCATTTGAAAAATTCACCATAAATTCATCCAATGCCCAGATAGGCTGAAAATTTACCACGACTCAGAAGACACTTCAAATTTTCATAGAGTTCAAGAATCACATCAATTGGAGGTAATTTGGTCAGTCAGACAGAAAACGAAACGTTCATGGAGAGAACTCAAGTTTCTGGCAGATTTGTACAGTCAACTTCAAAAATTTATTAAAAATTCATATTTCAATAAAAAGGGCTGAAATTCACACGGGACACAGAAAACACCTTGAAGTTTACTCAGTAAAATTTTCATAGCAAGATTCGTTCGTTTGATGGGTCAATCACAGATCGTAAGTCACTGGTCGTGCATCACAGATTTCTGGTTCAAATTCGGAATTAGGGTTTTTAAAACTTCCACAACACAACCACCGATTTTTCATGCTTGAACACACATAATCATGCTTACACGTTCCTCATACACATATTTGCATACAACCTCATATTATTCACAAATATTTCGATCCAATACACATGATTCCAATCAAAAACGTAAAAATCAAACAAGTTCTTACGAACACACAATTTCCCTCCCGTTAAAACTTGCGATCTATCAAACCTGTTGAGAAAACCGGGTAATTTTCTCTCAAATAGTGAAATGAACCGATTCAGTAATTTCAGAGTTAACCCAATGGGGTCTACTCGATAAAATTACTTCTCCAAATAAATTCTTTGGAAAGACTGGCGGGGATACTGTCCCTCTTAAATACCAGATTCCTAACAGAATTTATCAGTCGGTGTAATTATCACAATATAAAAACACCCAAAAGAACCGTACAAAACACTACTACCAAACCCGCAAATAATATTGAATACAATATCCCAACAGAAAATAAACCCAGAATTAAATGCGGAACAAAATAAATAATAAAGAAAGAACACACCCGAAACTTTGATAACGGAGTTCGGCCAAATTGCCTACGTCTCCGAGCACCCTCTGCAGAGCCCGCTTATATATAGACGGAGAAGAGAATACAAATTTGGGATGTATTACAAAATGGGGGGTGAGCTCCTTTTATAGGCAGCCACACCCCCAAACAAGTGATAGCCCACCGATGTGGGATATGGAATTTGTGAAAATTTGACAAACTTCAACAAATCTCCACCTTGGCAAAATTTCAAATCCCACCGAACACGATTCTTCTCCATCCAAACAGACGACTCGCGGTGCTTTCATATTGGCGCAGTCAAGCGCCAACTCCAAATCGCAGAATATTAACCAAGTCCAAACAATGTTCAAACTTGGCCCTCGTCACCACCTTGGTCAACATATCTGCAGGATTCTCCAAAGTCGGAACCTTTCGGATGACAATTTCCTCTTCTTTGAGAACTTCCCGCACAAAATGATAGTGAACATCAATGTGCTTCGTCCTTGCATGAAAGACCTGATTCTTTGCTAAATGAATAGCACTCTGGCTGTCAGAATATACTTCAAGTTGTTTCTGACCAACACCCAATTCTTTCAGCAACCCATGAAGCCAAATTGCCTCCTTCACAGCTTCAGTAACGGCCATGTACTCTGCCTCTGTCGTAGACAAAGCTACCGTTGACTGCAAGGTAGACTTCCAACTAACTGGCGCACTCGCTAAAGTGAACAAATAGCCAGTAGTAGATCTTCGCTTATCCAAATCACCAGCATAGTCGGAATCACAATATCCAACCGCAAAATGACCAAGTGATTTATCCTGCTCAAACAGCAAACCAATATCTACAGTATCTTTAATATACCGCAGAATCCATTTTACAGCTTGCCAATGACCCTTGCCTGGATCATGCATGTATCTGCTCACAGTACCAACGGCCTGTGATATATCTGGTCTTGTACACACCATTGCATACATCAAGCTTCCAACTGCGTTAGCATAGGGAACTTTCGCCATATATCCTCGCTCTTCTTCCGTATTTGGAGATAACTGAGAACTAAGTTTCAAATGAGGAGCAAGTGGGGTACTTACAGGTTTGGAATCATCATTTATACCAAAACGCTGTAGTACTTTGGTCAAATATTGTTTCTGTGTCAGCCAAAGCTTGCCTCCTTCTCTATCTCTTGTTATCTCCATGCCGAGAATCTTCTTGGCTTCCCCCAAATCCTTCATCTCGAACTCTTTACTCAACTGAGCCTTCAATCTGTCAATTTCAACTTGGCTCTTTGATGCTATCAGCATATCATCAACGTATAAGAGTAGGTAGATGTAGGAACCATCTTGAAGTCTGCGCAAATACACACAGTGGTCGTATTTGCTTCTTGTGTACATCTGATCCTTCATAAACTTGTCAAACTGTTTGTACCACTGTCTTGAAGACTGTTTCAATCCGTACAACGATTTGTTCAACTTGCAAACCCAATTTTCTTTACCAGCAACCTTGAATCCCTCCGGTTGGGTCATATAGATTTCCTCCTTCAGATCACCGTGTAAAAACGCGGTCTTCACATCAAGTTGAGCTAGCTCCAAATTCAACTGCGCTACCAAAGCCAACAAAATTCTAATGGATGAATGTTTAACAACAGGAGAAAATACCTCATTGTAATCAATTCCCTCCTTCTGGGCGTAGCCTTTAGCTACCAATCTTGCTTTGTAGCGAACATCATCTCTGTCAGGAAATCCATCTTTCTTTGCAAAAACCCATTTACATCCAATTGCCTTCCTGCCTTTCGGCAATAGCATCAACTTCCACGTCTTGTTCTTCTGAAGAGATTGCATCTCTTCTTCCAAAGCACCTTTCCAACCATCGCTTTCTGAACTTTCAATAGCTTTCGAAAAGATACATGGAACATCATCAACAACTGGAAGCGCATATGCTACCATATCCGCAAATCGAGCAGGTTTCTTATTTTCCCGCCTCGTTCGCCTAACTGCAATTGGCTCTGATTGCTGCGAAGGTTCTTGGGGTGGAACCTCTTCATCATCTGACTCTTCTTCTTCCGTAGGAGAGTCATTTGTGGTGTTCGTAGTTGGGATCACAACTGCTTCTTCGAACTCCACCTGCTTCGGTGTATACTCCACCTGCTGCGAAGTATCACTACTATTTGGATTTACCTTATTCAACATGGAAGATTCATCAAAGGTAACATCCCTACTTACAATCGTCTTCTTAGACTCCAAACACCATAACCGATATCCTTTAACACCAGCACTGAAACCCATAAACAAAGCCTTCTTTGCACGTGGATCTAATTTTGACTCAGTCACATGATAATATGCAATAGAACCAAAAATACGCAAAGAATCATAATCAGTTGCAGGTTTACCGGACCATACCTCTAAAGGAGTCTTGCCATCAATGGCAGAACATGGCAAACGATTGACAATGTGTTGAGCGTATGTGATGGCCTCAGCCCAAAATTTTCTGTCTAGCCCAGCATTAGACAGCATACAACGAACTTTCTCCACTAGTGTTCGATTCATACGCTCTGACACTCCATTCTGTTGTGGTGTATTTCTCACTGTGAAGTGCCGAACTATGCCACACTCCTGGCATACATCTTGGAAAGGATCACTCTTGTATTCTCCACCGTTGTCAGATCGGAGAACCTTGATCTTCCTCCCCATCTGATTTTCAACTTGAGCTTTCCATTTCAGAAAAATCCCAAGGACTTCATTTTTGCTCTTCATAGTGTACACCCAAACTCTCCTGGAAAAATCATCAACAAAAGTGACAAAATAGTGTCTACCTCCAAGTGACGGAGTCTTGGCAGGTCCCCACACATCTGAGTGCACGTAATCCAGAATTCCCTTCGTATTATGGATTGCAGTGCCAAATTTCACTCTTCGATATTTTCCCAGAACACAATGCTCGCAAAACTCTAATTTGCAAGACTTCGTACCTTTCAATAATCCTTGCTTGGCGAGAATTTGCAATGATCTCTCACCAGCATGTCCCAATCGCAAATGCCAAAGCTTCGTCGCCTCTGCATCCTTCTTATTACTCGAAGTTGCAGTTGCTACTGTCCCAACAACTGTACTACCTTGGTAGTAATACAAATTGTTCTTCCTCACACCTTTCAGCATCACCAATGCTCGCTTTAAGAATTCCATCTCGCATCATCACAACTAGGCCTTTAGATTCTAAGGCCCCCAATGAGATGAGATTCTTCTTCAACTGGGGCACGTACCGCACATCCTTCAAAATTCTGGTAGATCCATCCTGATTCCGTAGCTTGATTGAGCCTATCCCGGCTGTCTTACATGGACTGTCATTCCCCATGTAAACAAGTCCGCCATTGAGTTCTTCGAAATCAAAGAACCATTCCCTGATGGGACACATATGATAGGTGCAACCTGAATCCAATATCCACTCGTCTGGATGCGATGTTGAAGGTGAAACCGTCAAAGAACAATCTGACTCCGCATCATTTTTGCATTCAGCAACATTTGCATCTTGCGAAGCCTTTTCTTTCTTCTTCAACTTTGGGCAGTCTTTCTTCCAATGTCCTTTCTCATAACAGAAAGCACACTCATCTTTGGCAGCTCGCTTTTTCGATTTGGACCTTCCTCTTCTCTCCTTTGATCGGCCTTGTAGACGACCTCTTGCAACTAATGCTTCATCTGTAACTGCTTTGCCTTTCATTTTATCTGCCTTTCGCAATTCATGACTATACAAAGCAGAACATACAGTATCTAAAGACACATTCTCTTTACCGTGGAGTAATGTGGTCTCCAGATGTTCAAATTCATCAGGTAGAGACGACAACAACATCAATGCCAGATCCTCATCCTCAAATTTCACATCTAAATTTAGCAGGTCTGCTACTAATTGGTTAAACAAAGTAATGTGTTCATTCATAGTGGTACCTGGTCGGTATTCAAATCGGAACAACCTTTTCTTCATAAGGAGCTTATTCTGACCACTCTTCTTCAGAAATTTGTCCTCCATTGTCTTCCACAATCTATGTGCAGAAGTCTCATTCTTGACAGCATACTTCTGCTCCCTGGACAGACACGACCGAATTGTTCCACAAGCTAACCGATTTATGGTACTCCAATCTTTATCATCTATATCTTCTGGTTTCTTTTCTTCAATGGCAATGTCAAGACCTTGCTGGAAAAGAGAGTCTAGAACCTCCCCCTGCCACATACCAAAATGGCCAGTACCGTCAAATATCTCCACCGCCAATTTCATATTTGACGGTGGAAACCTCGACCATGATGACGAAGAACTAGCCTTGTTTTCTTGATCATTACCCGCCATTACAGACTCAAAATAAAGTATTCAATATTACAAACAAACAGAACCAAGGACGAACCTTTGGCTCTGATACCACTTGTTGAGAAAACCGGGTAATTTTCTCTCAATAGTGAAATGAACCGATTCAGTAATTTCAGAGTTAACCCAATGGGGTCTACTCGATAAAATTACTTCTCCAAATAAATTCTTTGGAAAGACTGACGGGGATACTGTCCCTCTTAAATACCAGATTCCTAACAGAATTTATCAGTCGGTGTAATTATCACAATATAAAAACACCCAAAAGAACCGTACAAAACACTACTACCAAACCCGCAAATAATATTGAATACAATATCCCAACAGAAAATAAATCCAGAATTAAATGCGGAACAAAATAAATAATAAAGAAAGAACACACCCGAAACTTTGATAACGAAGTTCGGCCAAATTGCCTACGTCTCCGAGCACCCTCTGCAGAGCCCGCTTATATATAGACGGAGAAGAGAATACAAATTTGGGATGTATTACAAAATGGGGGGTGAGCTCCTTTTATAGGCAGCCACACCCCCAAACAAGTGATAGCCCACCGATGTGGGATATGGAATTTGTGAAAATTTGACAAACTTCAACAAAACCTACACTCTCTACATGCATGTAGGACTCAAAACATGGTTCAAAAGAGAAGGAGAAGAAAACGTGTGCAAATATACCACAATAACATAAATCTCAAGCTCGTCATTCCACAATAACCACGTCAATTTTTTTCACACAAAGCACTTAATCACATAGAATCAAACGTTTCAGAATTCCCCAAAATTCCAATTACATAAAAAGAAGTCACAAAAGTTTGGGATGTTACACAATCAATCTATGAAATTATCGATTTTGGCTCAATTAATTGTGCGTCAAGAAACCGTCTTTACCGCTGCCGACGAGAACCTCTCTCGCGCTCAGCAACCCTCTGCCGGAAGTCTTCGCCGACCCAAATCTCTTGGGCGCTCGACGGCTACGGTCTTCGTTTCTTGATTGTGTGGGAAGTTTGAACGATTAAGGAAGAGATTCCTTAACAATATACTAGTTCTTATTTTAATCAAACATATCACTTCTATAATGAACCATCTCCTCAACTCTCAATATATACATGTCTAGGTGTCCAGGTTCGACAAAATGGACGAGCAACTTCTAGACGCTATGTGCTCCCGCTTAAAGCCGGTGCTCTACACGGCGGACAGCATCATAATCTGGGAGGGAGATCCTGTGGATGAGATGCTTTTCATAATGAGGGGAAATATATTGACAGTGACGACAAACTGAGGGAGGACAGGGTTCTTCAACGCAGTGGGCCTAATTGCAGGAGATTTCTGCGGAGAGGAGCTCCTGACATGGGCACTGGACCCCAACTCCTCGTCCAGCCCGAGCTGTGAAGGACGTGGAGGCATTCTGCCTGATGCCCGATGACTTGAAGAGCGTGGCGTCGCAGTTCAGGCGCCTCCACAGCAAACAGCTGCAGCAGCAGTGGAGGACGTGCTTTATACAGGCCGCATGGCGAAGGTATTGTAGGAGAAAGATGGAGAGGGCTGTCAAGGTTCATGATAGGGAATTTGAGGCGTGCCCATCATGTGCCCTCCCCAACCCTGCTGCCTCAGAAACCATCTGAACCTGATTTCACTTTCTAAGATGCTTCTTATGGAAACTGGACTTCTTACTAAGAATAGCTACATGCATTTTTTTTATTTTTATCATCTAGTCTTGCTTGCTTCTGTGTATTGTGATCATTTGTGATCGTCTTCTGTAAAGAGAGTCAACAGCAGCTTATTTGTGGTTGTCTTCTGTAAAGAGAGTGAACGAATTGTGCTTCTGTGAATTGTGATTGAAATACATATTTGGTTTGTTTTTTCCTCTTCTATTACTTGCCGTTTTGAGGTGCCGAAGGATTCGAATTCCTTGCAGCTTGCTGCTAGGACGAGCAGGAGCTTGGACTTTTTTGGGTAAAAATGTAAACTTGTTTCCAATTCTTCATACAATTTTCAACTCAGATTAAAAATAAAAAATAAAATTGGCATAATTCTTATGATCATTCAAGACTCACGTGAAATGTATATTGTAAATTGAACAAATAGAAATGGATAGAAATAGAGTCATTTCTACAAAGCAAACATCTCCTAATCTTAATTAATTCCATGTTTTAATCCTCGTATATTGGTTTGCTTCTCAGTTTACTAAAATGTGGGTTACATAATATTTTTTGCCTATATTATCTTCATCATTTATATAGGCACATCTTAAAAATTTAAGTATCATATGAAAACAATGTCACAGTAAAATCCTTGAGATGCAAACAAACAGAAATTTAAGTAGTTATCATTAGAAACAAGGCATAGACATATATGACTAAAGGAGAGAAGTCCGGCAAACAGGGCAAGTAGCATTCTTTCCCAGCCACTGGTGAACGCAGTTAGCATGAAAGCAGTGTCCACACTTACTTATCACACTCACCTTCTCCTTCTCAGAGTAAGCCTCTAAGCATATCGAACACATCTTACTCTTACAACCTTGCTCACCTTCACTAACAATAACTAGTTCCGTGCATCCCACAATCTTGGACTCGTCGAGCCCTGTCGTGGAAGAGGGCAGATGTACTTCTGCAGCCTCTGCTTCCACAACATTTCTGCCTCTCATCAACCTCAATAAGTGAAAGCAAAACAGGGAACAACAACTTAAGCTCATTATAATCAGGCCAGGTAAAGTCAATGCCACTGTAACTATTTTGCCTATTATCTTTGCTCCCCATCCACCTGCAGTACAAAATAGTTTCAGAGGACAAGTAAAATAAAATAAAATAAAAGCATTGTAGAACCATTCATTTATTGAGAGAAAGAAAGAAAGAGTAACTCCTGACCTGAATCATGATCGTCACAGTTTGCACAACCATTAGAATCCCAAGTTAAGGAAAAAGCATTATCTTCATGAACTGGAAGAAGGCGATAGTGGGTGGGCTCACACTTGTTGTCATCCTTGAAGGATCCACTAGCAACTACTGTTATGTTGGTGGAGTTGCTCAAGCAAAGAATGGAGCCCATAGCAAGATCAGGAGGGCATACGTACAGAGTGTAGTTTTCATAGTTAGTCTTGAAAGGAGAAGGCACGGGGAGGCTCAAGTCGAACAGTCTCTTTGTGAGGCAGTTTCGAGGATCGTAGAGTTGGATGTATTGTTGAGTGTAGTTGATTTTTTGAACGTAGAAATGTCCTGCTGGAGGGAGGTGAAAAATGGTGGTGCCTGAGGTTTTGTTGCAGATCAGATTGAAATAGGTGCACTTGATCGAAGCTGAAGGCGTCTCGTGTTCAAGGTTGAAAGGGTAATGCACGCTCACGTTGCCGCACTGAGAAGATGGACACACATTATGTCCGAGGATTGTTGAGATGTTCAAAAGAGCCATAATTAGAAGATAGTTTATGTACAATCCCATCTTCCATGACAGCTTTCATGTCTCAAAAAAAGTATAAGAAGTTGCTTCTTGCCTAGTAGATTCCTGTTGTTAACAAGGAAATATTCGTAACCAAGTGTTACTGACTATTTTTAGGGAATTCTTTGGTTTCTACAAACTAGTAGTATTTTTTTGTTGATGTTTTCTATACTAACTGAAAGCAATGTAAAAATAATACTAGAAAGTAATGCGTAGATGTCAACTGATTTTCTTTATATACGAAATCCCGAAAATGTGTATATCAATTTGCATATGTTACATTACTATTGGGTTAATGGGCATATGATGACATGAAAGAAACTAAAGTAACCAATAATAATAACAATCCTTCCAAAGGTAACTAATACAAAGTGCTAGCTAATCAATAACAATACAAAACAACCACATTTTAATCAGCACCATTTACTTCCACTCTTGAGAATAATAAAGGTTTTCCTACAAATAAATTAAGTAATAGAGCAGCTACAATTGTGATTTGTGATTTTTTATTGTGTAATATGCTTTTAATTAAATGAAGAGTAAATGTCAAAACTGGTCCTGAACATATGTCCATTTTATGATTTTGGTCCTATACTTTATCTTTTTGCATTTTTGCATCCTGAACATTTCAACTAGGATCACAATTGGTCCTACACTAACAATTCCGTCAATTTTTAAACGGTTTTAACCCGATTTTGATGGTTTTAACAGTCACATTCGGGTTAAAACCGTTTAACGGCGTGTTACGAGGATGAGCATTATGACGAACCGAGAGTACCAAAGATTCGTAATCCCCACATATGGTCATCTGACGTGATCGTAAAGTGAAAGTAGCTTGTGACCAAAGTTTCCCATAACTCATTTACCATTCTCTATAAAGAGTTAAACAAGGGAGTATCACCGTTGTAGTTAACCAGGAAGATTCATCAGCAACGCTTACTTGGATTCCCATGAATTCCATTTTCTCGCATCCCCCTTATCAAAATACTTTTTGTTGAATTAAGATCTTAAATGACTTCTTTTTCAAGGTAATGTGTCATTATTTTCCCTCTTCTATGTCAAGGTTGTGAATCACTTTCAGTTTTGAGCTTGCTCCCTCATGTTTTCTGATAACCTCCAGTGACTACGGTCCTTCTTTACTCGTTCTGTATTTAAGCAATACTTTGACTCTCTGAATTCTTGCCACACAACTCCTATACTCGGAGCTGCTTTATTTATAGCCTTCAGAATGAACATGTTTCTCTAAACAATTGTCTTTTCAATGATGTATTCTTCAAAGATCATTAGTGGACCTTTGTGTTTTCAAATGTGCTTGTTGACAAGCTCTTTAATTTTTAAGAATAACCCCCTCATTCCACTATAATTATTCCATCATGCTTTGAGCTCTTCAGCAACTCCAAGTCTATTCTCTCCGAACTATTTTTGCTTTGCTTGTCATCTCTATTAGTTGATTTTCGTGATTTGCTTATAAACCTCGTGAATTCGTTAATGTGATCTATTATCATGATGTTGTTGACCAAAATGGTAGTTCCTTGCTATTCTTCTTTCTCAAATCTACTTGAGATCAATCATTTTCGGTCTTACTATAGCGGAGCAGCCATCTGGTGGGACCTTAAACTTTTTAATTTACCCTTGTGTGTCCTCAAACATGCTTGGTGACAACCTCTTTATTTTATATGTGTACTTCCCTTTTCTAAAATTCTAATATGATTATTGTCTCTTGATTTGAGTTTTTCCTGCAGCTCCATGTTTAAGACTAGCACATTGCTTTTTCCTTGACTAGTTCCCTCTTGTTGCCCCTCTATGAGTTGGTTTCCTTGAGTTGCTTATAAACGTTGAAAATTTTCGTTGACATGATCTTCTATCGCTATGTTGTTGAGCAAATGGTAATTGTTTGCTTTTTCTATTCTTTTCTAATCCACCTGTAACCTCCATCTCAGGCTTACTGTTATCATCTAGGAATACTTGAAGTCTTCCTATTTGACTATTCATTTGAATTATATTATTTACAACCTATTGATGAAATCTACATTCGGTTCATTTGTACCCTCATTTTCGCAATTTATTCCATCTGGCAAGCTCTTCCCACAAGAAAATTCTCAAGTTCTAAGGGTATAGCTTAAAGCCCTTGGAAGTTGTATCTTTTCTTTTCTTGGAGTGAGCATAATGTGCCCAATTGAGTCTAGTCTTTGCACTTATGAAAACTTTTGTTGCAAGCTACTGGTGAGAGTTTGTAGTGAACCAAACACTCAAGTAATTGAAATAATTATAATCGTTTTGTTTTCATGGTTATCTTAGAGCCTACCCAAAGCAAGGACGATTCGAATAATTCTCTTTGAACCCCAAATTCAGTTCCTATCAAAGTTAAAACAGTTATATCAACTCTATGTTTCCTCGCGTGAGGCCCTCATGGGAAGCAAGGCATTGACCTCTACAGAAAACGCCAAAAAATAAAATAATAATAATAATAATAATAATAATAATAATAATAATAATAATAATAATAATAAATAAATAAATAAATAAATAATCTGAAATGGACATCCATAAAAATAATGAGTTGACCAAAAGTGTCAAGACTAGAGCGACAAGCCGTTAGATTTATGCTATGACTAAACACTGCATGCGACGAGCTGCAAGAGGATCGAACGTTAGGTACCTAGAAAGTACAATTTTGAGAAAAGAGTGATAACAATGGTCGCTGAAAATTTTTATTCGACCCTATTAGTCCCTTCATAGTGCACAAGATCTCTACGTATACAATTGGGTGATCAATCGATACACGATTAAAACTAAGTGATCAGCGAGAAGTGAACTAATTAAGATCTATACTACAATAATGACTAAGAAATAAAGGTATGAGTACCCTACTTATTTTCGACCTAATGCTAAGACGAGACGTGAATGAATATTTGACAACTAGGAATAAACGGGAGAGGACTTAGAAACGAGGAGAGAACTAGCAAAGATGTGCAAGAGAACTTTGAAATTTGAGCAACAACGCCAAAGGAGATAGCAGTATCAACTGCGATACAACACCTCTACGAACCAATTCCCAAGATTTCAAGAGGCAGAGTACTCCTAATTAGACAACAGAACATCCTGCTTGTTATTCTACGAACAACCAAGTGCACAAGGGAGTCTGCAAGGCTGGGAGCGGCCACTGATACATATGTTATAAAGTAGACATTTCGCGAGAAAGTGCCCCACGAGAATACCAAATGTAAATGCAATAGAAAAATTAATAAATAAATATGATGGGTAGTTGGGAGAATGTCTCTATCTCAAAAATGAGATGCTCACCTATCGTAAGATGAATGAAGAATGTGAGCGACCACAGTGGAGGATCACGCTAGAAAATTTTAAAGCTATAACTCACCCATAATCCCAAACAAAATTCAAAGTTCATTTGGATTTGTAGGTTACTACCTAAGACTCATTAAATTATTCTCTAAAATCACAAAACCGATGAACATAAATGGAACCAGGTTTGTGTGGGGCCCTAGAATGCAATGAAAGTTTACAGCTGCGATAAAAAAAAAGTGACAACGACGTCGTGTTAGCAGTACTAGAACTAGGAAGAAATTCCAAAGCCTACACAGATGCATTAAAGAATGAACTGAGATGAGTTTTGGGAAGATGATCGTTAATGCATCGTGAAGGCTTAGGCCCCACTAGCTAAGATACTAACACATGATCGGGAATTTACAATTATAGTACACGCACGGAAATTATAGAGACACTACCTCTACAAAGTTCGCTGCGATACTTCCCAAATCATAAGAATCTTAAATAGTCATTTTGAGAAAAGAAACTGAGCACGCGGGAAAGAACGAGCTAATTGACGACTAAGATTGCAGTTTTAACTACCATCCTAGTAAGGCTAATGTGTAACCGACGCTCTGAGTCGAAAATTTTAACAACTAGTCATTCCAATTAAGAAAAAGAACTACCACGAGAATTCGGTAAGATGAACTTTGAGTTAGTAAAGCACCAAAAATAGTGGGTCCAGTGGCATATCAATTAACAGTACCACTAAGTTTGTGAACGTACACCATGTTCCACGTTTCGCAACTTCGAAAGTAAATGTTCAACATAAAACACATAATTCATCATGAGGAGATTACGTAGCACCATACCTGAGTCACGAAGAATAAGGCAATGACAACCCTAAAAAGAAAGGTGGCAGCAACTATAGAATAAATCAATTTCTAAGATAATAGATTGTGGACTCAACATGGAAAAGAGGAGGCAATTTGGGAAGTAGAAAATGAAGGAACAATACCACGAGTTATTCGCCTAAAAAGCTTTCCAAATTCTGGGACGAAATTTATTTTAAGGGGGATAAAATGTAACATCCCAGACTTTCAAAATATATAATTATTATTATTATCAGTAGCTTAACTACAAATAATATTAAATAAGTGTTCGTTGTAGTATTAAGAATAAGTGTTTGTTGTAGTATTAAGAAGCGGCCCTTTTAAGTTTTAAAATGATCTATCGATGAGTTGTAAGGGAATCGAGATGCGACCTACTATAGTAGTTGTTTCCACGAGTATTTCATATACAACTAAAAGAGTAAATCCAAAATAAAAGTTGTTAATGTCCGGCATATCCATCGCATGTCCATCGGAACTTCGAAAAAGTCTTATGATACAAGTTTATCGAATCCTAATCTAAATCAATTGGGGAGAAACGTGCTGAGTGCCGAATAACCAGTTCGATGGTTGTAGTATTTTCCAAGGAAGCCCGATGTATCGCCCATGTTCCCTACATAGAGATTTTCTTTCCTACATAAGAAGAAAGTTAGAGAGAGTGAGATAAATTAGTTATAAATGAAATCTACATGTATATACTTGAGAAAAATCAAATGAAATCCAATAGTAGAAATGAACAGAATTAATAGACGGAGGAGATTTATCCCAAATCCAAACACAATCTTTGAAAAGATTTTATGTAGTAAACCTCCCACAAGTTAAAACCTTCCCCATGTTAAACATTCCCCAAGTTTGAACTCCCCACAACTTGCATAGCAACTTGCAAAGAAACAAGTGTATAAACCCCACGTCATTGCACTTGCAAGTACCCATCACTATCCAACATCCCAAAGTTCTCTTCACACACACACCAACACAACATAGGATTGACAAGGAATCGAAGGTGAAGAGCTGCAGATAATTGTAGGATCAAGTCCTACAATCCAACAACACTTTTTTTCACCATCAAAAGGTAAATCCCAAACATTTCTTTTCTTGCATATACGTACAAACATATGCATATCTAAAGAGAAAGTAGAATCTGCCCATATCAGAAATGAACAATACACAGCAAGTTTAACACCCATGTTTCACCATCAAATCTCAAGTAGCAAGATAATTGTTCAAGGATCACCAAATTCATATAACATATATAATCCAAGTCCTACAACAAAGGTAAGCATAAATTAAGAATCTTATCTCATGAATATGAATCTGCCAGATTCCGGCGACTGAACTTAGGCACCCCGTCGACACGGTGGCAACCCCACACCCCTGATCCGTCACTAGTTTCACCATCTACAAGTTTAAACACCAAACCTTGAAATCAAAGATTAATTTTTTAGAAAATAAAACAAAAAGAAAAGTGATAAAATCTGCTCACCTTACCTATCGGAAAAAACGACGTACGACGGGGGAGGGGTGTCGGCAGTGGCGGCGACCGACGGTGCGAGGCACGGAGGAGGCCGAAGCCGCCGCCTGTGCATGCACAGTGTTGGCGGCGGCAGATCCGAGAAAGAGAGGGAGAGAGAGAGACGTCACCGGAAGCGGCGGCGCCGGCAGGGTGGCGACGATAAGTAGCAGGTAGTGAGAAGTGGGAGCTTCTCTCTCATCAAAGTAGGATTAGGATTTGTTTGGTGAGGGGGGTGAAGTGGATATTTATATGTGGGTTATTTTGATTTAATTGTTTGGGCTAGCATTTTTTTTACTTGGGCCAAGGGAATGAGAAAACAAATATGAGTCCAACTCTTTTAAAATAACAATGGCTGCATTAAATAATTGGAGGGAAGCCCAATTTCGGATTTAATTATTGTGGTTTCAAAAATGGTTCATGAAATTTTTATTTGATCTTCATGTTTTCTAATGGTGAAATTAATTTGGTCTTATTAAAGTTGAACCTCCGAAGCTAAGTAGGTAATTTACTCCTTGAATTAAAGTTTTCTTTACCGAAATATGTATGAGGGCCAATTTTCATAGTAAAGTATAGAGTTCTAATTTAATCAAAGCCTGAGAATAGTGAAGGAAGAAGCAAGAAATAATATATGAGTTCTAGAAATTTGAAATAATATATGAGTTCTAGAAATTTCTTAAAGATAAGTGAAAAAAAGGAGACTAATTATGAGACATGCATTCTAATTATATTAGTCCTTGAGTCTAATTACTATATTATATTGGGATGTTTTTAAAAAGGTTATCTCAACAAGGTTGGAGCGAGAAATTCAAGTTAAGGAAATTAAACGAACGAGGTGAACTTTTCTATCCTGCATACTAATGTGGATAAAAATAAAGAAATTATTTTCAAATGATTTTTATGAAAACTCGAACTTATGTTCGTTGCTCATTTTCAAAGTATGTTGTCTTGACATAAATATTTTGTGTATGATGCCTATTTGTTTTGGTGTGAGGCCAAGTGAGTTGTGAATCGAATTCGGGTCCAAGTGAGGGACAACTCGGACTAGTGTACACAGGAGACCTATGGCCAGAGGGCAGGTCTGATAACCGAGGAAGGTGGTCACCATCCCGGCACAAGAATGTTAATTTGGCAGTGAGAGAACACCATCTCTACGACACAAGAATGTTAATGCGACCGTGAGAGAACACCATCTCTACAGCACAAGATGATCAGATATGGCAAAATACAGAAAGAAAATCGACTACAGTCGAAAAATGATTTTTAGTAAGCTCAGGTCTTTTTGATAAATCCCCTGAGTGTTACTGTGATAATGGCTTGACACTATTTTCAAATGTATATTTGTATTTTTCGACAATGTGTTCACTGAGTACTTTTGTACTTAGCCCCACATATATTTCTAAATGTGCAGGTTGAGCAGCGAAGTGGTGGAGGAAGTGTTATTGAGATGATACATTTAATTCAGTCATATTAGGACTCTCGGAGGTTCGTGTCTCCATACAAGGAACAACGTTCATTTGCTTCCGTTGTGCACCTTAAAAGACTCAAGTTTATTTTGGTCAAACCTTTAGTATTTTGAAATTTTTACAAACAATTACTCGAGTTTTCATGATCGAATATCTTTTCTTCTATGTATCAGCACTTGATTAGTCATGTCTCGCAACCAATGTTTGATTTTATTTTCCCTTATTTCTTTCCCCGCTTCTCATACCCCCGCCCCTAGTCACGGTTCCCCGACTATTCTATCTTTAACAAGTGCGGTCGTGACAAGAATAAACGGGGGACTGTCAGTCCCCTGCAAAGTGTACGATAAAGTAAAAACTTTTTAATAACTTCATCTTCTTCACCGAATCAACATGGAAAACAGAACAAAGAACAGATCTGAAAAGCTACGGAAGATGAAACTTCATAACAACTCATAAAATTATGTCTACTCCTAAGATCTAAGCTACAACTACGTAAACAAGAAAGCTAATCCATAATCATGCAGAAACTAAACATAAACTACTAGATCTAAACATCCTGAGAACTCTCAAACATAAAACATCAGATCTGACCAAATCAAAACAAAAAAAGATATTTTTTAGCTAAGACATGCAACATGAAAAGGAAACCGAAAACAGATCAGAAACACCATGCATGAAACAAAACGCATCAACTGGAAAAGAAAACGTAGTTTCAAATCTACTAAATCAAAACATCAAAGAGTCAACAACACCAAAAGTAAACTTGAAAATGAACAACGAAAGCAATAAATTGTTTCATCGCCCCTTTCGGAGCAGAACAACAGAACCGAAAGTTAAAGTGCAGGGAACTACCACCAAACGCCAACTAAAACTAAACTAGACTTGGTCCAAGTGTGTGCGTGCAGCGGAAATCAAGAAAATGAAGTAAAAGAGCTCCGATTTCAGCCCTAGAAGAGAGTTGAATTCCTAAAGATATTCTAAGAAATCCTCTAAGACCCCCCCTTTCACCACTGGCTGGGACTCCCCTCTTTTCTTGTGTTGGGCTTCCTTTATATAGAGAGGCGTAGGGCTCTGATCCCTAGGGTACCATCCTCTTTGAAATGTCATTCATTCCCTTCACTTCGTGGTGGGGGTCTTCAGCTCTATCTCCCATGCGGAACTCCTGCTGGCTCTTTCTGATTCCTGACTTGATCAACTCAATGCCACGGTTTTTTACTTCTTTCCTTGATCCGTTCGTCCGCCCAACTGATTTGTTCCTTTTCTGAATATGGCGCTTTTCATATACACCTAACTCAAGATTGGTTGTTAGTTTACAAAATTTGATGTAGTTTTACTATAGAACACATGCATGAAATGAGCCTCATAAAAAATCCTCGTCAAGTGTCAAATTTTAGAATGAGGATCACATTATTTGGTATCATTAGTCAGTTCAGGTGATTTTTTTCCTTTTTTAAATTTTCGTGATTTAATAAAAAAAATAAAAAATACTTTCTCTGTCTCATAATAAGAGTCACATTTTGTCATTTCGATCCGTCCCATAATACGATACACATTTCACTTTTTTACTATTTTTGGTAAGTAGTCTCACATTCAACTAACTCACTTCACTCACATTCTATTATAAAACCAATATGAAAGTGGACTTCATATTCCACTAATTTTTCAACTCACTAACTATTCTTTATACTCACTCCGTCCCTTAAATTTGTCACATTTTTCCATTTCCGTCCATCCACAAAATTTGTTTCATTTCATTTTTTTACAATTTTGTTAGTGCATGGACCCCGAGTATATTCCACTAACTCATTCCAAGTCACATTTTATTATAAATAGTATAAAAGTAGGACTCACTCTCCACTAACCTTTTCAATTCACTTTCCATTACATTTTATAAAACCCGTGTCCGGTCAAAGTGTGACAAAATTTAAGGAACAGATGGAGTATTTATTAAAACTCGTGCTCACACCAAATGTGACTCCTATTGTAGGACAGATGGAGTAATTCTTTTTTTTTCCTTTTTTCTTGTGATTTTTTCATGTTTTATTAAAAAATATTTTTTATAATTTCAAGTTTTATTAAAATAAAGAAAAAAAAATTGGCCAATTTTTAAAAATATTCAAGTTATTGTCTGCCAAAAAAATCTGTTTTTGCCGAATTTTTTCAGCATATTATATGTCTACAGAATTTCTAGGAAGATTCTTGAAGGAGCAAACTTGGAAGTATGATACTGGGCAGAGAGAGAATGCGTTGTACACGCGTTGTTACATCGGAGATAAGGTTGTAGTGTGGTCATAAAAAAAGGACGCAAATCAATGCGGTTAGTGATATACTCTGTCCATTCCATAGTAGTTGAGACATTTAATTTCGGCAAGGAGATTATGAAAAATTGTGTTAAATGAGTTGAGTAAAGAAAGAATGTAGTAGGAAATGAAAAAGATAGAGAGATGAAGAGAGAATAAAGTAGGTGATAAGAAATGCGTTAACTTTTACTAAAAAAAGAAATTACCCTACTCCTATGGAACAGAGGGAGTAGTTGTTGAAAAACTAGGACTACCTCTAGTGGAACATGCTCAACAGACGTCTCATAAAAGAAGTCAAGGGATTGTTGTAAAGAGGTGATAGTACCTATTAGTCTATTACGTATAAACAAAGGGTATTACGTGTTATACCTTAAGGCTATGTTTGGTAGCTATGTCATGTTTCGACTAGACATGATAAAATTTAAGATAGTTATCATAGTTTCAATTAGTTTAGTTATCTTGATTGGGTGTTTGATAGCTTAAAATAACTATGAGTTATTTTATTTAAGTGTTTGGTACATAAGTTATAAAAATGATAAAATTATAATGGTCAAAATTAACCTCACTAATTTAAGTTAATAATTAAAGTACCCTTGAAGAATAATTGCTACTCCATCTCTCTTCTACGGCTCTCTCTCTCTACTGTACTTAACCAAATTCCCAATATTCCACAATCTCCATCTTCCTCAACTCTCTCTACTATACTTCTCCAAATTTCCAATATACTAAAATCACCATCTTCCTCAATCTCTCTCTACTGTACTTCTCCAATTTCCAAATATCCCAAAATCACCATCTTCCTCAATCTCCTCTTCACGGACCGGCGATTCTCCATGGCACCACCACGCCGTCTTCCCTCTCCCTTCTCCCTCTCCCAATATCCCTCTTTTTTTTTCCGGCGGTCTGCGCCGCTGCTGGAACCCATCGCCGTAACACCTCGGTTCGCGCTGCCTACCATCTCGCTCAGAACCCATCGCCGTAACACCTCGGTCGTCTCCGTCACACTGCGGTCCCGTCGCTTCACCGCACGCGTCGGCAGTCCGTCTCTCTCTATTTCGGCATCGATCTACTTCTCCCCCAATTCCAAAGTTTGGATTTTTACTCCTGCTCAGATAAATCTTGAAGAATAATTGCAAAAATTTTAACCTTTGATTCAAAAATAGTCGCCGGAAAAGATACATAAACGGAATCGTCGAATTTCGTCGTCCGGAGGGAGGCAGATTGAGAAAATGAAAGGAGAGAGACAATAGCGATTTTGAGAAGAGGAAAAATATGGAGGCACGTTTATATTTTGTTTAAGGATAGAAAAATTGATGGGTAAAAATGTATTTTACTAAAATTAACTAGGTATCCTGATATGTAACATAGCAAAATTGGGGGTTACATATATGGTTGAAACATAGATTTTTCAGTGGGCTTTGTGCGGGCCGGATATAAAACACGGGCTATTCAAATAAATAACATTGCTACCAAATGCACAAATAAACCCATATTACTCTTCTTATCTAACTGTAACATAGCTACCAAACGTAGTCTAACTGTCAACCCATATTATGTTGGGTGCACAATGGCAAGTTGATCACCAAGTGAAATTCGATAAGTTTCACGATAAATACTCTTTCATGTTGGATCAGTAGAAGATTTTTTCTTGCCCCTCTCTCGCCTCACAAAGTAAGTAAAGATCAAGAATATGTGCAACATCAACACGAAAAAGCGACAAAGGTAATATGAGGCCTAAGTTGCAATTACGAGGCGTAGAACAATAAAGAGTTACAAAAGTTGGCTATTGAACAGTTCTGATTCCTACTTATGGAGCCAACAAAGACACTATCCTATCTCCTTCAAAATTTTGTTGATCTCAATACAAGGGTTCGAGCTATAGAGTGGAAAGATAGATTAAACCAAGAAGGGTGGTCTCGTGAGTTGCCCAAGATGTTCAAGCAATGCAAAAGATGGGTTATGTTCTAGCAATAAAAAATATGTATACTTAACTTGCATGTGAAAGGGCTGAAACCCGAAACAAGCCAAGCTACTGAGTTGGTTTGTGACGAGGTATTTCGGTCGCGAAATATATTATCTAATCAGGATTTGAGGACAAATCCTTTTGAAGAAATGGAGAATGGATGAACCAAGAAGCATAATGATGAATTAAGAAGAGTGGTCTCATAAGTTTCCCAAGATGTTCAAGCAACGTAAAAAAATGGGTTATGTTTCAGCAACAAAAAGTATGTGTACTTAACTTAACTTGCATGTGAAAGGGCCGAAACAAGACAAGCTACTGAGTTGGTTCATGAAGAAGTATTTTGGTCGCGACAAGGATTATCTATTCATGATTTGAAGACAAAACCTTTTGAAAAAATGGCAAATGATGCATACAATACTCGGAGGCTTTCCAAGTTTATTTTAATATTTATTTATTTTCTAGTTAGTAGAATTAGTAGATATTAATTGTTTTTCCTTTTTTACTAAATTACTATTTCCTTTCTGTTTATTTCATTTCTAGTTATTTCCTATCAATTTTATTTTTCCATAAGTTTGAGATTTGTCTTTGCGTATGTAAAGGTCTCATTGTTGGACTACAAAAACACACCTATGAAGACTAATATAATTCTGAGTTTCATTACTCTTGAGTTCTCATTTCGTTGAGACTTTTATCTGACTTATCAAACGATCTTTTCATAATCGGTCGTGGCGTCATTCATTCCACCTTCACGACTTATAAACGGTTCATTCATCGACGTTGTGGCATCATTCACCTCACCAATTCACTCTTTCAAGTCTTTTCACCCCTTCCTTCATCAAGAACCTAGTCGAGCGTCAAATTCTAGAACAAGGATCACATCAAATTAAAATTAATCATCTAAAATACTACTTCCTCTGTTGCATGTTAATTGAGTTATTTTTCTATTTTGGGAAGTTCCAAGATAGTTGAGTCATTTCTATTTTTGACAAAAAGTAAGCATCTCACTTACTTTATTCATTATCCACTTAACACACTATTTTTAATTGTCATGCTGAAAAGAAGTGTAATATTTATTAAGGAACGGAGAGATTATTTTAAAAAAAAAGATTATATTCTTTCTAATTCAGAGACTTAAATATGCAAATTGCAATTTTAAAATTTATATTCTTTCTAATTCAGAGACTTAAATATGCAAATTGCAATTTTTTAAGATGTTAACTCTTATTTTTATTATTAGAAAAAGGGATATTTGCCTACAAATGCACCAAATTTAAATATTTTCTTATTTTTCCCCAAAACTTTGATTTTTGAATATAAATACATCAACTTTACATTTTTCTGATTTTTCCCCAAAATCAAAAATCAAAACACATTTGGCAAGATAATACTTAGGTGGGAGTCAACTCTACATCTATATTAATTTTAATTACTGAAAATAATTTTAAAAAATACCACGTCATCACATTCAACTTTACTTGCATTTCTCGTCCCCTTCTATCTCTTCCTTCATTCTTTTCCCCAAACTTAGTTTTGTGAATTAGTACAAAAAGAGAAAACTTATCAATTTGATTTTGAAGGTCCTCCGAAATTGAGGAATACGCCAGTTTTGTATAGTTTAGTCATCTAGATGATTTGAACTATTTCCGCCATTCTAATTGCTCCCTCTTGGATATACCTGTACAATTGTACTGCAAGTCCGCCGCCAATTTTTCCGACAGAACTCCGTAAAGCTAGTGTATCAGCGACACCGGAGGAGACATGAGCAGCGAAAGAAAAGCAGCAAGTTTCGGTAAGGAATCACGGGTAGGAGCCTAAGCGGACGGAGACTTGGCAGCGCAGGTCTTGACACTGGCGAAGGCTTCCCGGAGAGCTAGACAATGAGGATCTAACTCTTTTTCAGAATGGAATGAAAACAAAATAATGTGATGGACAGTCGTAAGGTTTATTGCTTAAGTGGAATGATGATGTGGAATTTTTTTATTAAATAAATTGTGATAGTTAGAGTTTTGAGTGCCACCTAAGTATTAATATGTCAAATGTGTGTTGATTTTTAATTTTAGGGAAAAATCAGAAAAATGTAAAGTTGATGTATTTATATTCAAAAATTAAAGTTTTTGGGTAAAACAATAAAATATTTAAATGATGTATTTATATTCAAAAGTTAAAAGTTTTTGGGAAAAACAAGAAAATGTTTAAAGTTGATGCATTTATATAGGTAAATAACCCTTAGAAAAACAATAATGAATGAAATAAAGTTATAAATTGACCGTCCGTAAGTGGATAAACCCTGAAACTCGGAAAATGGCAACTCTTCATCTCCTACCACACCATTCTCACTCATTTGCCCTAATTCAACACAATTTCCCCCAAATTTCTCACAAATCAACGCCAATCAAATCCTCCGCCACCGATTCCCCCTCAACCACTTCCACCAACCCCCGCCGCAGCCGTAGAAACACCACCACCACCACCACCAAAAAAACAAGGCGGTCGAGAAAAACAGAGGATTCACCAGAGCTCCACGACTACGACGACGGCGTCGATTTCCCGTACCTGGATCCACCGCTGGTATGCTGCTTCGGAGCGGCGCAGAAGGAGTTCGTGCCGACGGTGAGAGTGGCGCCTGAGCAGATGCACCCGGACATCTACTCGCAGTGGAAAATGCTGCAGTGGAACCCGCCGGAGTTCTCCCGGGCCCCCGGAGGTCCACCTTCGAATGTGGCTATCTCTCACGTGAGGCTCGGCGGGCGGGCGGCCTTCATGGGGAAGGTAGGGAAGGACGAATTCGGCGAGGAGCTTGTGTTGATGATGAATCAGGAGAGGGTGCAGACGAGAGGGGTGAAGCTCGACGAGGGTGCTCGAACTGCGTGTAGCCTTATGAAGATCAAATTTGAGGACGGGAAAATGTCTGCTGAGAATTCCAAGGATTGCCCCGAGGATTCGTTGCTTGTTTCAGAACTCAATCTTGCGGTGCTTAAAGAGGTTCATTTTTTATTCAACTTCAAATTTGTTTTTCAATTTGCTTATGTTGCTCTAGATGTTGAATTGTTGATAGTGTATTACTCCCTCCTTTCCTCAGAAGTAGAGGTTAAGAAATTGTGTTAAAAGAGAATTAAGTGAAGGGATAATAGAGTAGGAAAGGAGAAAGGTAAAGAGATGAAGAGAGGAGGAAATATGTTTCTTTTTGTCAAAAAAATAAAAAGAAATGACCCGAAAATGTATACAACTCAGCTATATAGGGACGGAGAGAGTACTACTATTACTACTACTCCCTCCATTCACACAAAAATAGTCTCATTTGAGGATGACACGGGTTTTTACGAGAAATTAGTAAAGTAAGAGAGGTGAGAAGAAAAAATGGATTAAGTGAGAGATAAGGGGAAAATTTGGAAATTGGTAAAGTAAGACAGGTGAGAAGAAAAAATGGATTAAGTGAGAGATAAGGGGAAAATTTGGATAAAGTATGCAGATAAACTTTCTATTTTTAGAAATGAGATTCAAACTATTTTTGTGGATATTTCAAAATGGCAAAATAAGACTATTTTATGTGGAAGTGAGGATTCAGAGTTATCAATCTACTTGTAGTTGTTTGCAATTGCAGTGTAGAGATATGTTGATTTACTGATTGATGCTAGTTAATTTGGTTTTTGCAGGCTAAAATATTTCACTTCACTTCTCAAGTCCTTACATCAACTTCTATGCGTTCTACCCTGTTTAAAGCGCTTGCGTGGACTAAGAAGTTCGGCGGTCTTGTATTTTTCGACTTGAATCTCCCACTACCGCTGTGGAAATCACGGGACGAGACGAGGGAGGTGATCAAGGAAGCCTGGGAGAAAGCAGACATCATCGAGGTCACCAAGCAAGAATTGGAATTCCTCTTAGACGAAGAGCATTACGAGAGGAAAAGAAACTATACACCTCAGTATTTTGCTGAGAGCTATGAGCAAACCAAGCAACGGAGAGACTACTATCACTATACCCGCGAGGAGCTCTCGCCTCTGTGGCATGATGGCCTGAAATTCTTGTTTGTCACGGATGGGACGCTCCGGATACATTACTACACCCCTAGTTTTGATGGAGCTGTGGTTGGCACTGAAGACGTGCTCATAACTCCGTATACCTGCGACAGAACTGGTTCGGGTGATGCTGTTGTGGCTGGAATCATGCGGAAGCTCACCACACAGCCTGAGATGTTTGAGAATCATGATGTTTTGGAGAGGCAGCTCCGATTTGCCATTTCAGCAGGCATAATATCACAGTGGACGATAGGTGCGGTACGAGGTTTTCCCACGGAGAGTGCTGCGCAGAATCTTAAAGAACAGGTGTATGTGCCATCCATGTGGTAGGCAAGACTGCTTCGTTGAGAAAGACTCGTTAAGTTTCAGTGGCGCACAGTCCCTTGTATCCGGCACATCTGAATATGTATTCACCACCTGTTTCAACTACCATTCTCGATTATCTAGCCGCTATTTGTAAGTTGTAACACGCCTTAATGATGTCTTGTGCATGTGAGTGTGATTATTGAGAGATTATTGCGATTCTCCTTTCAACTGTTTAACGAGTGTATTTTTTTCATTCCAAATTATCAACACCCATACATCTTTGTGTGTTCCAAATTAACAATACCGTACCTCTTCTAAATTCCTGAGTCATTACTATTATGAAACGAAGGGAATATTATTACAACCATTATTTATTATTATTAGTTGTAGTAGTAGTAGTAACTTACTAAGCAAATCATAACATATGATCTCATATTTTATGTTGCACCAGGGTTTGCTTGGTTTCCATGTTGGGTTCGCATGGATTGGTGCAGACATAGGTTAATGGATTAAATATTGCATGTTTTGATGGGTGTTTGGCTTGTATTACATTTTTTTTATTATCTGGGGTTTGGTATCATGAACTCAGGATGCCCTTTTTTTGAAAATGACTAAGTTAACCTTAGGGTTTGCTGGTATTTCCATCTATACCCTCATTGTGAACAAAAACCCAACATTTCTCTCTCGTGTCGCATAAATTTATTTGCAGATTTCCAAGCTCGGAAGAATATGCAATCCTGCCAAGAGTGGTGATCGTCTCCACCGGATTATCTCCCTCGTTGAAGCCCAATCTCACGAATATACCAGGTTGTCCAATTGAACCTAGTCTCAGTTTTTCATTTTTCTTCTTATATTTTGCTACAACTCATGTGTCGTTCTGCCATGATATTTATTTGAATGTCCGGCGCTAAGTTTCTTTTAGGTTCTAGGATTTGAGTTCTTCTGTGTATTAATTTTTTCTTGTGTGGTTTTATAGTGATATCAATATAAATTTCTTATGAAATCCCCAGAATAAATCTTTTGATTTCTTCTATAGTTTATACCCCTGAACTTATTGACATGTTTCTAACATCAACCTATAGCTACGAGTTTAATTTTTTGTTTTGTTGTTGTTATGTTTGCCGATATGAACGACAGCTACACACAACGCCATGTCTCATTTTCGTCGAACAATGCCAAATGGAAGTTTGAGCCAGGGCAATCCGAGTAAGTTGCGACATACAAAAGAATTTTATTCTCTCAATTTATTTTACTGGGACATGTGGTGAACCTTCAAATTGCCCGAAACGTATGCATCACTTTTGTGTAGGTGCATTCCAGTATGGAGGCCTGGCACATGGAGGGTAGACAGATCACACCAGAGCTGGTCGGAAAAGGAAGAGCTTGCGCTTATTGTAGCCATGAAGGATTTCGTTGCGACTGGTTAGAAATCTGACAATGGCTTCAGAGGTGGCTATTTGAACAAAGTGGAGGAATCATTATACATAATTTTCCTACCACGGATTTAAGGGCAAACCCTCTTATTTAGTCTAAGATAACAGCTTGGAATAAGAACTACAATAGCCTCAGCATTATTCTCGAACGTAGTGGGGTCGGGTTTAATGTCTGCAATGACTACAAAATTGAATGCAATGATGAGCAGTGGGATCATATTATTAAAGTTTGTTTGAAATTCATCTTAATTTTTTTTGTAATTACATAATGTAGTTGACTCATGCTATTTTTGCAATCAAAATGTCACCCACAAGTGTACGGGATATGTAGCACGTGGCAAGTTAAATTATCAATCTACAAGGACTAAAATACTAGAATGATTACTATGATGCAATGTCGAACACTATCTAGACTAATTAAAGTTGTTTTTGAGTTTTCTTAAACTAAGAACAAAGAGCAAACAAGCAAATAGAGACAATTAACTAAGTAAAGCAAGTAAAAGATTGTTTTCACACAAATTGGGGAAGGTAGGGATATGGATTCGTTAGTATGGATCACGGGTGTCACCTAGGGATCACGCTCATCTATAGGGTCTCATGTGTGGTTAGGAAGGTCGGGATAATTTGTTAGACCCCCTCTCGGGTGCATCTAACACATGGGTTAATCTCCAATGTAGGAGTCTCCTCCATACAATTCGAGATTGACTCCCAAGAACAACGGACCCAAGTCTTCTCTCAAGCTCATGCATCTCTCGATCATATGTAATGTACGGAGCTGTTGATTACTTAACCATTCTAATCATGCATCTCTCAAGTACAACAATTAGAACAAGATGTATCAAATTGGTAGCTAAGCAATTGGATAATAAGAGCTCAATAACTAACAAAACCAACACAAAGAGATAGATAGCATAAATCAAGGTTCAACCCATGGATTCCATACAAACATCACTACATCCCTAAAGAAGATTTAGCTACTCATGATCAAAGTCAAAATAAAAAGAAATACAAAAGAAACAAAGCAAATCATGGATGTAAAATGAAACTAGAACTCCCTATAGGTGGAATTGATGTTAGGAAGTCTTCTTCCTTCAATCTCTTGAAAGGGGAAGCACCTTGCCTTCAAATCCTCTTCAATCTCTTGAAATCTTGATTAATTTGGTAATGTGGGAGTTAGGGTTCAAATGAGTGAGATCCCTTTTATATCCGGAGTGAAAATTAGGAGAACATGGGCATCCGTCGTCATCGCCCGACCGCAAGATTTGTAAGTGTGAAAATGCTCGGTCGGGCTTTTCTTAATCACCGCGAGATCTGCTCTAAACGCCCGACCGGACGTTCTGTTGGATGAAAAACGCCCAGCCAGGCGAACTTTCTATTTCTCCTCTGAATCGCCCGGGTCGGGCATTTTGTTCCTAAAATAACGCCCGGTAGGGCGAACTCTCTGGAATCAGCCTCGTTCGCTCCGTTTTGCCCGTTTTAACCTGTTTTTACTTAAAAACTCCAACAAACTCGTTACTTCATCTGATTGATAAGTAAATGGGTGAAAACCTATAATAAACACCTTAATTCAACAAAAATATGGGTTAATCACTTCTAAAACCATCCTAAACTATGAGTTTGTCAGTAGTTCATAGTGATGCTTACAACTCTTGTTCACGGGGAGATAGTAGTCTCAAAGGTACGAGGACTAAAGCATGGACCTATTGGGAGGATTGGAAGGTGATCTTTGGGCCAGTGGTGAAACTGCGGAGGATATGATGGATGCTAGGAGATGGCATGGAGTATCAAATACTGATGAAGTATCACATTTGACGAGATCTCTCCTGAGATGCCAATTGGTTACAACGGAGTGCATCTGTGCCAACCTCCATTCCCAAACGAGCTTCCCGAAAACGGAAAAATTCTGACAACAACGATGGATTACTTCAGGTGCTCGAGAAACTCCATACTGAGACGAAATCTCTTATAGATACTTTGTCTGCTAGGATTGGCTGCGATTGGTAGAGCAAGGCAGGCGGTGTTTGAGCAGGTCAGTGGCATTCGTAGGCTCTCCATGATTTGTGGGATATAAATGGCAAAGAGAATACTAGGTTGGAGATATTCATGGGTATACCACCAGAGTCGAAGGCATGATATTTGTAGCGTGTTCTTGAGAAAGGAGAATGCGATGTGAAATCCATTCAGCTGGAAATGGATTATCTAGCATGGGATTTTTGTGCAGGGACGTACCTAACATCACACTAATATGATTATTTTTGTGTAGGAACAGATATCTAAGGTTGAAATGGTTTTTTTATGCATTTTTCCAACATCAAACTCTTTTACATTATGTCGGTTAGTTATACGTTAGTTAAGGTCCTATAATTATGTTTATATCAAAATAAATTTGGTTTTGTATACCATTATCACAACCTTCATTTTGATTATAATTTTGCTCTTTCTGTTATCATTTTTTTAAAGCTTATCATGGAACAATGTTTTCATATGATGATTTTATTTACCGGGAATGGAATACAAATTTTTCAAAATAAAATTTCATTTTATTTTCTCAAACTCCTTTCGTTGCTAATATATTGTGACTAATACATCTTTTCTTTAACTTACTGAATCTTATTACAATAGCAAAAGGCATTCGTCAAATTACATGAATATCTTTAAATGAAGATGATCGTCAAAGGTATGTTGTAATTGATTTTTATTCTTATTTAACTTATGGCTTCTAATTATAATATCCAAAACGCCATACTTGACGTTATAATAATGAGAAATTTGGGTATGTAATTGAATTTTATTCTAAGTAACAGCAAGATAGAAATCGATGAGCATACACACACAATTGCCACTTTAAATTCAACACAAAATATTTTGTTTAATACCTCGAACATACAAGAGTTTCACTTGAATATTCAACACAAAATATGGTTCCCAAACTTGTGGGTATAACTGCTACGACGAGGAGATAAAACAAGTGCATAGAAACAACTAAAACAACAACACAAAATACACGTCTCTTGTCGATTGTTATTCCTCCCCACTTATTCCGCGTCCGCCACCACATCGGGGGGCTATAAGATGCCGAGAAGCTACCATTAGGGCCGGGGAAGATAATGGGTGGGATGGTTTTGGCAGTGGGCGAGATGACATGACTGTTTTCTGCTGGCAAACTAATTCACCACCGGGGCTCACTTCGTACAAGTGATCGACCGTTTCATTGGTTGATTGCATGTCATCTTCATCAAATAACTTACGCCGAGCAGGGGTGACATGCACGCTTTAAGATTCTCCATCATGGGTGGTGAGGGAGAATCAGATATGCTGATCACCGTGTGCCCCTTCACGTCTTTCATCTTATTGAACCCAAATATCATCATCAACTCATTGTACGTCGGTTCACCTCGCCGATTATAAGGAGCTGTCGACAAAATTAGAACAAATATTAGTAAATGTTAAGAAAATGAGATCAAATGATTATAATAACAAGAGTTGAGGTTACATTCATCAGAGGCTCCAAGTGATGATCGACTATCACCTTTGAGTTTTCGTCACAGTTCCATAGAATACCTTGCTCATCAAGGACGGTATTGAACGATGTGTAGCGAAGTTCTAGAAAATGTAGTCGATCATACAATTTTTCCCACTTGAACGCATATCCAAGCTCCTCCTCGATGAAAAGAAGAAGCATGGGAAAATGGTGTCGTCCCACCCGTGTCAACATCTGAACTAGCGTGGAGTCAAGAGTTAGAGTCCAGTTTGCTGTGTAAAGGAAAGAACTTTGGTTAGGGATGGGGAGAACTATATTTGGGTAAATAATCAAGACCAAAGCTATGAAGTTGTTGGTGTTCGATTGCAAGGAGTTATCATTTTTATTGACATTGTCTATAGGGTTATTATAGTGTATTAATAACGTGACTTGACAGCCAACTACCAAGGAGATATGGGGTGATTGCTTCCAATAAGTGCTCGTAAATATGTACTAGGATTTAGTTGTTTTGTAAATTTCTTAAAACCTAGTACCAGTCAATATAAGACATTTAATTGCAGTAGTCGGCAGTGACATGCTATAAGTTGGAACAAAAATAATAGAGTGGCTTGTTTCATGGTCATGACTTGTAAGCACTTGGCCTAGAATATGGTGATAGCATGGTAATAAAAATTTAAAAATGAGTAGTAGTAATAAAAATTCAATGCTGCAAAACAACAACGCCCAATCTTCTTCCACAATTCTCTTTCCTCATTCTATAACTCTTTCCCAAGCTCTCTTCTTGCATTTAACTTTATCCTCAAGTTTCTTCAATTCCACAATAATACTTTCTCTGTATTTCTCTCATTTCCTTACTGTTTTTCACTAATTTTCAGCACTTACTCTGTTCCTCATTTTTCTTCAATGGAGGTGTCAGCTACATATATTTCAGGCTGTTCATACAAACTATAGAATTTTAATAATCAACTATCCATCTTGAAACATAATCGTAGTCATACACTTTTCCAAAGTAATCAAGTGATTCATTACACATTCAATCACAATAAAGGAACACAAAATTAGTTGAAGACCATCAGAAGTAACCAACAACCAATATTAGACATAAACATAAGCATTACACGATCCTATCATACGGAATTACAGTAGCTTCCCTACAATTACACCAAATAGAAACAACACGATCCCCATAAAGGCGAGGATAATATGGAAAACCTTGTCTGCATCGTAGCGTCTGTTAGGCAAGCTCGAAAACATCCAGATTTATCCGCCTCGCATCGACCATGATATTTCTTCGGGAGATATTCTTGATTCAAAACTAAAGATGGCACCTATAAAGTTGTATTAGAATTGTGATAATCATCACACCACATAAAGGCCCCCAGGTGTTCCCATTTCCTGGGCACTTGTAAAAGTAAAAACAAACGGTCCAGGTTTCGTGTTGGTGCATTTATAAATACTCTTGTGTGTGCAAAGCTTCAACTTGGCCAGAAGGGTACTAGACCTAGTAGTCTTGCGTTGGATCTGTGTCTAAAGCCTAATATCAAAAATCTCAACCCAATTCTACTGGCTAGTATAGCGGAGTAAGGATCGATCCCACGGAGATGGATGGGACGTGTACATTTGCAATGACATCTTGAAAGAGTTGGTTTGCTACCACGCTTTATAGGGTTGAGACTAAACTACTATTAACTTGAAGAATAACAGATTATGCGTTTGACTTAGCCAAGAGGTCTGGCTGACTTAAACTAAATCCTGACTTGTAATAATGATCGGAAATTGTGTGAACATTAACTACTGGTGTGAAAAGCAACAAATTGAAACTTACTAAATTTGGACTAGACAAAAGGTAAAAGCAATAAGCAATAGGGACCATTAATCTTAACCAACTACCTAGTACAGAAAAGCTGATATGCGAAAAGTACTAAAAGCATAAAACCTATTTTTGATCTCATGCTTGATTTGGACATTTTCTTCTTCATCAAGCTAAACTAACGAAACAACAATAATCTTAAAATACGAAAGATGAACCGAATGAAACAACTTAATAACTTGAACTAAAGCAAGATCAAAAATCTTGGCATAAACAGAATCCAAGTACGATTAAACAATGAGATTCAAGAGTAGCTAGAAGTTAACTACGAAGAACTGGAATCTAACAATATCTAGAACTAGAAACGAAAATGGAAATGAGAACGAAAACAAAATGTTTAAACTCCTAAGAACGGCGGAACTGCTGCTTGACTAACTACGTCGGCTGGAATGGAAATGGCATGGTTGAACTTCTCCTTCGGCTGGTTGCCGAAGGTTGTGAGCTGGAGTAAAGGTGGTGGAACAAGGATCATGCCCTCTCCCTCTCTCCCTTTTTTCTTCATGTAACTGCCTCTATTTATAGGGCGGTGCGACACAAATCTCTAGGGTTGCTTTTCCTTTGACTTGACAATTTTACCCTTAGGATTTTTCATCACTTCTTCCTTCTTCACTCTGACTTCATGGTGTAGTCTCTCGTCTAGTTTGCATCTTCCCTCTTTATTGATTTTGCCTTCAACTGGCTCTGCATCATGCTCACGTTGCAGCGAATTTGATTTTGCTCTACTTGATCAGTTGGGAGGCAATTTAACTGCATCTTTGTTCCGTTTTGTCTCTTTTTCATCCACTTGGTCAAGTTGCACCCTGAAACTGATTTAGTAGTAACCATGCACATTTAATCTCAAAATTCGTGCATTATTGAAAGAGCTCACAAAAGACTCAGAGTTCACATGCAAATTAAAACATGTAGAGTTGCGCAACTTGATCAAGTTAGACAATAGACGGTTCAAGTCGGCTAACAACTACTGGTCGCTGGGTATGCGAACGGAGAGACTCATGGCTTTCAAGACCTTAACCCACAATACTATGATTTAGTAAAGGGAAGTAAGGGTCGAAGCCCACAGAGACAGAGGCGAGTTGAGTCGTGTTCGAGACATTTGGGAGGTTGGCTGCGACCACGCTTTTCAGTGGGTTAAGTTTAAACTAAGAAACAGGAACTGGTCAACTTGCTAAACTAAACTGATCAATCTAGACTAGACATACTCAAAACAAAGGAATAGCTGACTTGATCAACTAAACTAAGAACGGAAAGGTAAAAGTAACTAGGGACCACTGACACAAATAGGCGCACTACTAAAAAGTTGTAAACAACGAAAAGGTGACAGAGACTGCTATTCTAACAAACTACGAACTTGTTCTTCGCTAAGCAACTAAACAAAACAGAGCAGATAACACGAAAGAAAGAAACAAACAAATTAAACACAGATCCATGAAAATTGAACGGAAGAAAAACCGATCTAAAGTATCTACCCTAATTTCAAGCAAGTTGACGAACTAAAATGTAAATCTACCTACGGGAAAATCATAAACAAGGCGGAACTAAAACAAACGAAAGCAATTAAATCAGAGAGCATCAGATCCAAAATATCGTGCACTAAAAACTCCATTTCATAAGCGATCTCCAATAAATACAACTAAAGTAGAAACCAAAAGAAAGATTTAAAGATCAATTAACAAAGAAAAAGGTAACTAGAGTAGCAACTGAGCGAAAAACATTATAAACAACTAAGCTACGGAAAGGATGAACTAAAAGCAGAGTAGAAATTGTTTTAACCCCTCGGGGTGTAAGGAAAACACAAACTACGAAGACTTCTGGGCAGATCCAGGCCCATCCTGTTGGTGTTTAGCAGCGGAAGTATGAATAAATCAGAGAACTAGTTCTATTTAGCATATTATTTAGACAAATTCTATTCGCGCAATTATCACATGTATCATGCTCAAAACTTGAATTAAAACATGCTTTTGATTAATTGAAACCTAAAACATGCTTTTCTACGGAACAGAAGTTGTACCTTCTTGATTCTCCAAAGAATCGCGGATGGCTTGCTACTTCTCCACATGTCGTTCTTCAATACTCGACCACGAATCTTCTGACTGTTTCCCGAACCGTATTCCGATATCAGTGTGGGCTGATCTCACCAGAACACTAGGACTCGAATAAAGAAGACAGAAATTCTCACGGATGAGAGCTGAAAAATTCGATCCCTACACTGTGATATGATGGACAAAAATTTCAAATAAAATATATTGTCTATCTGTCTCTCCTTTATTCTCCTATTTATATTGAGTTCATATTTGTGCCCAGACAAGGATCTATGGAAGGTTTTGGATATGGCTTCCCCCAATTAGCTTAGGACTAATTAAATTGAACCCACAATTTAATACAAGCTTACATTGGAATATTATTTGCAGCCACTACAGAAATAATATTGCACTGCCCATCCAAATCCGAAATTACGAGTAATCCGGGTTTCCATTTTTAATTAAATTTTTATTTTCCGCACTTAAGATAGAAATGTCCATTAATTAATTATTGTCTGCTATGGAAGAAATTAATTAACTTCTTATTAATTCCAAGAGTGGACTTAGCACGAAACTCTTATTTATTATTCATAGAGTAATCAAACTCCAACTAGCCAGGTTCTGAATAATAAAACCTTGTTTCACGCACCTCTTGAGGACATTATCAAACGAGACTCCCCTCGCGTGCGTTTCTACATAATAGCAATCCTAGCACCGCTAGATATTAATCATCACCACCCAATATATCAGGCTCAATGCTAACGTATGTAGATTAAAAAATACTTATTTATCAATACCTCGTCTTTCAGTACATAGCATAAAGACACGTCTTGCTGTTATATCCGTTCAGTGCTATACCACACCAATGTCATCTTATTTCACTAAGGCTTAGAAACAATCAGACTAACATTGCAACCTTTCTCGATAGGTAGTCAAAGCCTATCTAGGTTGTGAAATTCTTCTTTTTCTTTGTTCAGAACTGACCGTGTTACCTTAAAGTGGACGACGTCCACAACCGGTCTACTAAAACAAAGACTTAGACTTTGTTAAGTTTCTTATACATTTAAACATGTAATAAAATAACCATTAAATGTAAAACATAACAACATTATGAGTTATTATTCATTGAAAAATAAAATAAGAGTTATTACAGTATCCAATCACTCGAAAGGTGATTTCTAGTATACAAAACTCTAACATCTCCTTCCTTGGCGAGGAAGAAAAGATGAAAGTAGAGGTGGAACGACGACTCCTATTGCTGCTAACTTGCTTGCTCCATGCTATGAAGATAAAGGGTGAAATGTGGAATGTGGTGAAGGAAGAGGATGATGGTGTCGAACTCCCTCTTGTGTGCACTCTCTCTACTATTTATAGGATGACATTGGGCCCAAATCCCTAGGGTAAGCCCATCCTGTCTTGACATTAATGCTCTCGAGATGGCATCTTTTCTTCTCTCTCCTCTGACTCATCATCTCTTGTGGTGAATTCCACTTGATCAACTTTTTGTCTAAGTAGGCTCCATTGCTTGTCCGCAACTGATCACCTTATCTTCTATTCTGATAATTTTTCGCTGCTTTCCTGAGTTGATCAAGTTGTTCCTGCATTTTGCCGCTTTGACACTTTATAACTCCTGCACACTCAAATTCACCACTTTTAAGCTCATTATCAACCATGTTAGTGTAATAAACCCTAATAAAATCATGCTTGTAACGAGCCCTATCAATTATCTCCCCTAAAAATAGATAAAACAGCCAAAAGTCAGGGCATGAAATGAGACTCTTCAACAACCAACATGCTTCGCAACCTTCCCCTTCCACAACACTCGTATCTTTCATGTCCCACAACGACAAAACAGCACACTATCAATTGTTGTGTCAGTTACCACCTCCATTAGCCTAAGCATATGAGGAATAAGAACATAGAAATATAAGAAGACATTAGACAATAGTAGTATCACATACCATATTTGTTTGTGCATACACAATGCAAATAATCTAAGTAATAGGATTGTCAACAAGCACTAATATGTAACCACATAGAATTTGCCATCTCAACTTGCATTTGTGTCCACTCAGTTGAAGGCTCAACGTTACCGACATACTCTTATTCTCCAAGGGGATGGGATCATGTATGGCATCGAGCTAGTTCGATAGGGTCATTGGTCATCTCTGCTCGGATGAAATTGTGGAGAAGGATGCAAGCCATAATTAATCAGATTTGGATCTTAATTGGGTAAAAGGATGCGCTACGAAGGATTCCCTATCACATTTTTAAGACCGTGAAGGCACGTCCAATTACGTTGTGCGTTAAAATAAAGAACTCAATAGCATTTTGAGGGTGTTGTGACCTGACTATCCATTCCCTGAGATGGTAGTGCACACCCTTGTACGGTATACAGTCCATTGTGTTAAACAATCAGTTACAAAAATGTTGACAGCAATGATCCATGAGTGAATGTTTCTTCCATTCTCAACTAGAACATGTAAACCTTAGACTCCATCAGGCTTTAGACTTCATACTTGTATGGAGTATATATTGTTCGTAGATGCTAGAATTGCTTATTTGATCTATAAGTTCTGTACAAGAATTGCAAATATATTGATTACTTAGTGTACGGTTTTCTCTTCTGGTAGGTTGTACAGAAAGCTTTGGAAGTGTGGGATTTGCAAGTCATTCCGCTCAATAGATAGATCCCGAGAAGGAAAATGCATTTATTTGTCACCTACAGGACCATTGGCTCTGTATCAGGAAAGTTAACGGTGAGTGGTACAATTTCGACAGCCTCTATCCCGCACCAGAGCACCTCTCAAAGTTTTATCTTTCAGCCTGAAGGGCTTCGGGTGGAACATTTTTCTGGTAAGAGGAAATTTCCCAAAGGAGTGCCCTGTAGCATCCTCCGAGGCCTCCAATGGCTTCGGCCAGTGGCTTTTACCTGAAGATACTGAGCGGATCACCAAATCATGCAACACTGCATCAAGAACACAAAAAGGAACTGAGCAGCAGCAGCAGCAGCTTTCTGATCCATACATGAAGTATGATGAGGATTTGAAAGCTGCAATAGCTGATAGAATCCTCTCCGGCAACGACAACTTCTACTAGTGAAACGCAACCAAGTTCCTCAGAAAAAGAAAATAAGATCAGTGAGGAAAGGAATGAATGAGACTTGTTCATCTGTGTTGAATGGTTTGTGTATATTTATGTAAAGGAAACTGTAAAAACTTTATCCTCAAAGCAGTCACTACGAGAGGCAATTATACCCACTTCTTTTTTTTAATATTATTGCCTTACATATTTGAAAATGTGTGATCTTGGCTGGAGATTACAACAAACTTTTGCATATCTTGGGGTTTGAAATCCCAATCTCCCTGTGTAGCTTTCCTGTCTAAACACAGGTTCTAGTAATGTCCCATTTCGTCATTTCGGGATGTCCCCGATTTAGAGTCCTATTTACCTTTTTCCATTATAAGTAAATGGGCCACACCATTCATCTAAATCATTACACTCACATTTTATTACAAAATCAATATATAAAAGTGAGGTTTACATTTCGCTAACTCATTTATCAATTTTTATTTACAAAGTCGAGCAATATTTGAAAATCCGTGTCAAGTCAAAATGAGACTATAAATAATGGACGAAGAGGAATAGCTGGATTATTAATACATGTACATGTGTGCGTGTGTAAGAGAGAGGAACATAGACACGAGATTTAGGTCAGTTGATGTTAGAAACAAAAAAAAACACTACAATTTGCCTCTAATATAATATGGTCATTATTACATACTAGCCGCCTCCACAAAAAATTGACTAATTTTATCATTTTAGGGGTGTCCACCAAAATTAAACCAACTTTAAATATAGAAAGTTTTAAACAAATACTAATCCTACACATTATTATAAATGTGAACCTTAGGTCATCCGCATCTATGTCTCAATATCGTCTCTTAACCGTCTCATCTCTTCACTATTCATGAGTTCCAAGATGGGCTTGATATTGGGCAGACGTCATGCGGGAAGAGTCAGCCATCGTGGCGGTGAAGTACATGGACATTAGGGAGGACGGCGACCCTTGGGAGCCCGCCGGGCTTGATTTGCCTCGGCCCCTCCCCCCTCCCCCTTCGCCGCCTTGTTCCCTTGCGGCCGACGTCGTGTACCGAAGGAGCCCCCTGCATCGGATGTCGGAAACTCAACCTCTTGTGAGGCGTTGCCTTCCCCGCCATCACTAGACGAGTATTAGCCACCCGCCATATGCTTTGTGCGTTTCAAGCTCGAGCTTGTGCTGGAATCGACACAGCCAGCCCACCTATCAAGATGTTTGACCGCCTCCCAAACATAGGAAAATTTGAACTCTTTTTTGGTGTCGGATTTAAAAACTCGTAAAGCCGCTCTCAGAATGTCGGCTCCACTGACTCCGCTTTGGTATTGCTCTGCTTCCCTCTTGTAGATCCCACAAAATCTTTTGACATCTCTGTCGGCTCGCTCAAAATGAGCGTGAAGCATCTTCTGGTTGCGTCTGAAGGCCCCCTTCGACTTTTTTTGCGTTGTATATCCCAAAAATACTTGCGGGTTTGTTGATTCCCGAGGATGGGATCGTTCGACGTGTTAATCCAAGCGTCGAAGAGAACCATCGTCTCCGCTAGTGTGTATGGATGACGGTCGCCGTCCTCACCGCCCTCCACCGCCTCCGAAGTGTGTTCCTCCGGAATATCCTCCCTAATTTGGGATAATCCTTGCGTTTGCGTGCTCCTCGGGCCTGGGGGACGATAGTATGCATCAACTTGAAAAGATGGTGTTTGGTACGCCGGCGTCGCCGAGCCTTGGGTGGACAGCGACGAACCGGAACCGGAAGCACCCAAAACATTGTACATGCTCCCCCAGTCGACAAACGCGTTCAAGTCGTAGCCGCCGCCCTCGCCGCCGGAGTTTCCGTCACCAGACATTTTTGTAGAAATTGGAGAGGAAAGAGAGATGATATGATAGTGTGTTTGTGAGAGTGTAGTGTTTGTGTGTGGAAAAAATGGTGGAGGAATTGAGTTATTTATAGATGAATGTAGAAAAAAAGAAAAAAAAATCTGCAAAAAACGGTAAAAAAATGGTCATTTTTTTCAGATTTAAAAAAAATTAAAAATAGCCTAAAACGTCGCCCACTCGCAGAGCCGGCGAGTGGGCGTCACGCCCCAACCACTGCTCGCCACGTGGCCGACGCGCGTGGCGAGACAGCCCGCCAACCGCCCCTCCCCCGAGCTACGAGACGCGACGGAACACCCGCATCAGCGTCTCGATGCAGTCTCGTCTCGCCGGGACGAGACCGAGCCTGCATCGAGACGCCGATGCGAGTGCTCTTATGATCCACTAACACTACTTCAACCACTTTTTTCTTCTATCTTTTTTACTTTACCAATAACTCGTTAAAATTTGTGTTATTTACAATTTTATCTATTTTATTTTGAGAAAGATAGTATTGTGTTGTTGTGCGCTATCACCACCCTCTGAAACACCAAAAGCAAACGGTGGAAAAGAGGAGAAAGTTATAAACACCAACCACACATGCCCCCTAAATCTGTATCTATATTCAATCTTCTCAGTATGGAAACTTTATTAAATAATTAAACTTTATTATTTTATGTAATTGGAAAAAGGAAAAAACCAGTGGCGAAATAATTTTTCGAACCTTTCAAGCTGGAATTTGATTTGAGGACTATCAACCCCACAAGTCAACATCTTTTATTCCACACCCATATATACAACACCAAGAAAAATAAAAAAAGCGGATTAATAATACTTTCCAGGCTACCAAGTTTTCACTTAAAAAGAATCAAAGGATCCAATTTTTATGTCTCTTTTTTTCCCATCTCCCAAATCTTGATCTCTGATTTTCTAGAACTGGATTCACTAGTATAAGTTGATGGGCTCTGTCTGATTCTGATTCTTGAAAATGGGTACATCGTTTTTCAAAAAGCAGAGAACTGTTCATCAGATTCTTGGAGGAGGTTTTGGTGAGTTTTTTAATGGTTTAAATCTGCATATTTACTTTTTATACTGATTTTATTTGATTTGTTTGAATTACTGTCATTCTATCTTGACCTTGATGCTTAATTTCGATCTCACAGAAAAACTATTAAATTTTGTTGGTCAATGGTCTCATCTGAAAAATGAAGCAAAATACTAAATCTGAAAAATGTTTGGCTTTTTTTTTTCTTTATAAATATTCAAAAACAGTTGCAGATGTGATGCTGTGGAGAAGGAGAGATCTAACATTGGGAATTTTGATTGTGACTTTGGCTGCTTGGATGATGTTTGAGATTTCCGGTTATACACTTCTCTCATTTACCTCAAATGTGTTCTTGCTATTATTCACAATACTTTTCCTGTGGGCAAAATCAGCTGCAATTTTGAACAGGTTAGTTAAGTGCTCTTATTTTTAAGTAATAAAAAAAAGTGAATTAGTATCCGAACTTTGTATATTGCTCGTTTGCAATTCTGGGAAAGTTGTATCCTCATCCTCCGGGAACCATTAGAGTGTCCACTATAAGGCGGACACGCCCAATAGCCCCGCCCTAGTTTTTGTCCATATCCCCAGTTTTGTTGTCCATAGCTCCAAAATTCTATTTCCGCTACTATAGTGGACACCTCCAATAGCCCCCAAATTTTATTATTAAGATAATCGCAGTGTAAATAAATAAAAAACGAGGTAATTAGGGCTGAATATTCGTTGTATTGCAAACCGGTAAAATTATACAACGAATAATTAAAATAAAATACAACTAAAAACTCTGCCACCGTCTACTCGGTGTCGGAGTCGGCTTCCTCGTCGTCTTCTTCTTCTCCTCCTCCTCCTCATCCTCCCTCGCTGCTGCCGGCCGCGGTTTCCCCAGGATCATTATCAACGCTCCCCAGTCATCTCTCAATCCGAGTGATGAGCCGCTTGTAGACGTTCCTGAGGTACGGGTCTTTTTCCCCTGCGTATTTGTTGCATACGTCTTGCAGTTGTTGCATCAACGTTACGTCTATGGTATTGATCAATACCTCGTGGGGTTGCACCGTGGGCTGTGGGATTGGGGCAGACTGGAGATGCGCGATCCGGACGCGGCCGCCGTTAGGCGGGAGGCACTTCTACCCCCTCTGGCGCTGCGGATAGAGGCCTGTTGTCCCGGGGGCCGTCGTCGCCTAATGTGAGTCGCGGCTGGCTCTTCGACTTGCTCGTCGGACTGCTCGAACTCGTGCGAGCCTCTCCCACTGCTGTATTCCCCGGCAAGGTTGTGCCTTGTGCGCTTCGGGCAGGAGCTGTGCCCACCTCTTGCGCCACGATCGACCTGAATTTCGGACAATCCGCGAGGACAAGATACTCCTCTCACAAGGTGAACTTCGGCGCGCCCATCTTGTGGTATTGGCCCTCCGATAGGGTCTTCACATCTGCTACGCTTCGGCCACTCTCGGCGTGGCGAAGGTTGTTCTCGTATATGGACGCGAACAGCTTGGTAGCCCGCAGAATCCTACCGAACTTTTTTCGGACCTGTTCTGGGTCGCGCTTCTCGGCGCCGTCGGGCTTGAATTCCTCGTATGCCATCATGACGCGCCTCCAAAAGCTCCCCGACTCCTGATCGGTGCCCACCACGGGGTCCGAAGTGATAGAATCCCACGCCTTCGCCACGGCAATGCTCTCATCTTTGGTGTATGGCTTGCCGCGGCTGGACCCCTCGGCCTGATTAGAGCCACCGCTACAGCCGGCGCCACTGCCCTCGCTACTCGCAATGCCGGGCCAGCAGCTCGAGCGTCCACCGACGTTGCCGGTGCCACGACTGCCGCCTCCGCCCCTAGGGCCTCCGCCCCTACCGCCACCAGGGCACCGACTGCCGCTACCACCTCGGGTCGGAACGGGCGTTTCCACCCGCGGTGCCGGCGTATCTGGGATGCCGGAACTGAGCAGACCCATCATAGTATCAAATGCGTCTTGATCTGCTTCGGTGATCGGAGATTGGCTGGCTTGGAAAGGGGAACCCGGCCGCGGCTGATGAAGCGCGTCTAGGTTGGGTCTGTAATCTCCAAATGCGGAACGACTCAGATTCCGCTGTAAAGGTGGCGGCGTTGGAGAAGACCTCCACGGCTGAGATGGAGGAAGGGGTGGACTCGATGCCCATGGTGGGGGAGATTGATTCCAATTCCAATACTGGGACGGAGTCGTGCCATATCCGGCAAAACCCGACGGGTGTGATGTATTGGTGTCATATCCCGATTCCTGAGAGTCGGGTGAGTCGTCGTCTCCTCGATTCATTTTTTAGAGAGTGGTTGTGTGGATAGTGAGTGGATGGATTTTGTGAAAATGGTGAAAAATAAGTAGGGGGGTGTGGTATTTATAGAGGGAGTGTAAAAAAATTTCAAATTCCCCGCAACCGGCTAATTCGCAGCGGCTATGTCGTCCACTATAGGCGCGGCTATAGCCCCCCCTGCCGCGTCCTCGCCCCGCACCCGGCTATCGCGCGTCCGCTGCCTCTCGCCCCCCTCGCCGCGTCCGCCCCCGGGGCGGACAACTTCTCCACTATAATCCGCCGCCCCCCCGCCCACCCTCTTGGCTACAGCCGCGTCCACTCCATAGTGGACACCCTTAGGAGTCCTGATTTGTCATTATAGTCCGTCCGACAAGGCGCCAACAAAAGTTCCGATTCACTTTTACTATAAATACTACTAAGTAGATACCATATTCCACTAACTCATTCCGCTCACATTTTATTTTATAAAATTCACATATAAAAATGGGTCTAACATTCCATTACTTTTTTACCGAATTTCCTTTTTATTTTTTAAGATTCGTACCAAACTCAAATAGGGGACTTCTAATGGCGGATGAATGAAGTATTTAATGTATTTATATTTGAGATATTTTCACAGCTTTTTTTCAACGTTTTAAGTAGTAAAATGCTCACCAACTTATAACGTATAAGAGTATATTTATCAGCAACCACTGAACTCAATTACCTACTTTTTTAATATCCAATTAATTCATTCAACCCAACAATACCCAACAATACCTTTTTTATTGTTTATCAATAACCACCAACCAAAACATTATATATTTAATTTTTATATTTCATTAGTCCCCTAAAAATAGAAATTTTTTCATATATAGTCAGTCCCCTAAAAATAGAAGCTTTACATTTTAGGAAATTTCTTTCTCTCTAATGATGTAAGACTTATTTTCCATTAACACATAATACCAAAGTTCATACTCTTTAAATTTTAGTTTTTAACTAAGAGGTCTATGGTGTAATCAAAAATAAATATAGTAACATGTTTTTTTTTCTTTTTCTTATCCGTCCTTTCTCTATTTTATACTCCCTCCGTCCCAAGGTAGAAGTCACACTTGGGAGATGGCACGGGATTTTAGGAGATATTATTTTGTGTGTTAAGTAGTGAGAGAAAATATAATTTTATAATTGATGTGAGATGGAACTTTTTCCAAAAGAAGAAATGTGACATCTTTTGTGGGACAAACTAAAAAGGAAAGTGTGACATCTACCTTGGGACGGAGGGAGTACGTATTTTTATAAATTAATATAACTTCTTTTTATCAAAATAAATCCTAAAATACTTTATGAAATCAAAATTTTTACTTGTTTACACATATGAGGTGTGATCAATTGCTTACTCTTCTTAAATTGTTAACTTGCTACTTCATCAACGCAGCGTGTTAAAAATGTCAACACAACGTTAACGTTAATATGTGATGACAAAAATTTTACACCAATTCCAGTTACATAAACATATGGGTATTCCAGTTATGGAAAGTTATCCCATTTTTTTACACCAATTCATCAAGTTATTTACAACTTATACCACTATTAAAACACTAAAAATGATATAGGTCTCACTTTCCATTAATACTACTTTAACTACCCTTCCAATCCTCTCTTTTACTTTATCAATTTTGTCTTAATTCTCGTGTCACATCACATGTCCATATTTTTATAGGACATGGGGAGTAATAAATAGAGAAAGGAGTAATGTAAAAGATAGAATAATGTAGAAAAGAGGATATTTCTTCAACTTAACTATTTATTATTATTTTTTCAAAACGAGTGCAGAAAATAAAACGCATCTATTAACATGGAACGAAGGAAGTAACTTTTTAGAATTACTCTCTCCGCCCCACAATAGGAGTCTTATTTGGTTTGGGCACGAGTTTGAAGAAATGTAAAAAAAAGTAGGTTGAACTTGAATAAGTTAGTGGAATTTGAGTCACTCTTTTATATATATTAGTTTTATAATAAAATGTGAGCTGAGTAAGTTGGTGTAATGTGAGGCCTACTTACCATTCATAATAAAAGTGAAATATAATTCTTATTGGGGACAGAAAAAAGGATAAAATATGACTCTTATTGTGGAATGGAGGGAGCATAAAATTCTTCATTTCTTGTAATTAATGAGGAGTTATAATAGATACGTATTCAGACATCTTTTAAAATAAACTAACTATAACAAGAAAATCTATTAAATTATTACTCCATTTGTCTCATAGAAATATGTCATATTTCCTTTTCCGTGCGTATCATAGAAATAGTCTATATCCATATATGAAGATCTATCATTTATGGTTTTCATCATCTATAAACATTATTTCAACTATATTTTCTTCTTCTCTCTTACTTTATCATTTATGGTCTCCACCATCCACTAATAATATTTCAATTATTTTTTATATTTCTCTCTTACTTTACTAATTGTGCATTAAAATCTATGCCGTCCTCAAATGGTATATTTCTATGGGACGAAGTATGTACAGCTTATGCATGTTTATATTTTATTTAGGATTTCATAAAAAATAGTCACATTTTTCATTTTGATCAGTCCCACAAATATAGCCACTTTTTATATTTGGTTTGTTTTTCTATCTTATAAGGTGGGTCTCATCTCTACTAACAATATTCAAATTACATTTTCTTTCTATCTCTTACGTACTTTACCAACTTCACATTACAACTCGTGTTGTCCCCAAAGTCCCTATTCTTTTCATTTTGGTGAGTAAAATATAGTAATATTCCGACTCTAGATGCAAGTGATACTCCAATATAATATTCCGACTCTAGATGCAAGTGATACTCCAATATAATATACTCCCTCTGCTTATGAAAGTGGTCATCTTCCTTGTAAGAGAGGGAGTAATATATTAATTCTATAAGATATTGGTGTTGATTATTGATTTATCTAACAGAGCTCCTCCTCCATTGCCTCATCTCCATCTCTCACAAGAAAGTGTAAATGAAGCATCCACTTTGATACACAATGTCATAAACACATCACTCTCCATGTCGGAAGACATTGCCCTCGGAAGAGATTCGAAGGCGTTTGTGAGACTTGTACTTGTGCTCGTCACAATATCTGTGATCGGGAGCCTCGCGAGTTTCCTCATCCTATCGTACATTAGTAAGTCACCGAGTTTGATAAAAATTACTGAATTTAGGGGTTGGATGTTAAAATGATGGGTCTTTTAATTTGCCTCATTGCAGGTCTTGTCCTTGTTCTTACCGTTCCACCAGTTTATGAAAGATATGAGCTCCAAATTGATGATTATGCTGGGATGGCCTACACAAAAATGCAGCACTTATATATGAGATTACACCAACTACACATCTCTTCCATCATTCATAAATGGAAGATATATTGAGCTGATAAAATCGATCTCTTTTGTGTTCTCAAATTTTACTTTTATGTTTGTTCACCGCAAACGAACATCATATAAACAACCAAATCTTATTATCATATGTTATGTCTTATTTTTGGATATAAGTTGTTATAGTATTGTTGAATTCATATGATATGAGTTATCACAAAATTGTGATACAATTTTTTTTAGATTGCTTAACATCTTAAAAATAAACCATGATTTCCTACCATATTGGTTTTTCATTTTTAATTATTGTTTATTATACTATAAATGATATTCACTTTGCTTCAACTAATTTGAGCCGTATTTCTTTTCGGATGCCCGACAAAGTTGAGTCATATCTTGTAACGATCCGCTAAAACGATATTATTAGAAACAATAATGTTGGCGTAATTACACACACATAAGTGACTTTTTGCGTAATTAATTTCGAACTACGATAGAGGGTTGTGTACGATAGAGTGTCATTGTTGTTTCTAACGGCAGACAAGTATATATATATATATATATATATATATATATATATATATATATGTACAATAAAAGAATAAAGACTCATAATCAAAGTTTTAATGTCTGATACATCCAACAAAAGTCCAAAAGCGTTTTTACAACGAGTTCGATGCTAGATTAGAATAAGAACACGATTTCGGACATCACAAGAGTCGTGCCGGGACGGACTCGCGTCGGACAGCCGTGCCGAGTGCCGGGCAGCCCCGGGACAGCCCGTCTTCTGTCCTCCGGGTCTTGCTCGATCACCACTTTTTGCACTCCCGATACCTACACGAAATAATAGACCACGTATCAAATACACTTTCGACATCAAATCAAGACGAAAAGTTGGATAAGAACCGCATCACATCAAGCACGTTTTCCTAACGACGGCCGCATTTATTAGTCGTCGTATCGAAATGAGAAGACGGGAGTTTTTGTCCTTTGTGAAAAATGTAATTTTCATTCCATTTTTTTTTTCTCCTTTGTCTATAAATATAACTCCCAAACTCCACGCATCCTCCGCAAAATCCGCCAATTTCTCCACCGCCTTAAAACATTCAACAACACGTGTATCATTTTGTTCCCAACAAAAGCTATCATATTGTATGTTTCTCAAGTTATTCCCCAGTTTCACCACATCCAAAATTTAAGAGAAGAAAATTTAGAGTTTCATAGAAAAAGGGTAGAAACAGTGAGCTCCACTCAACAAGTATTTTTCTTAGAATTGCAAATCCGTTTCTCCCGTCTCTGCAGCAAAACAAGATTCATTCTTTAGTTTTTCCTACTCAAGAAATCGAGAACCAAATTCGAGAGAGAGCTATCGATAATCCTCTCAAAATCCGTCGAAGGTATACCCCCCCTATTTCAAGTTTTAATCATCAATTTTTGCATACCATCATCCGAACTAATCGCATAACTCAAGCAATTAACACAATTGAACACTCCCACGGTTAAATCGAAATGCGAAAAGAGTATAACTTTGAGTAAGGAGAACTTATCTTTCGGGGTTGTGCGGGGCTGTTTGGGTTGGTTTCGGGACGAATCGGGGGCTGTGGTGATGATTCAGGGCTGCACGACCACCGACGGAGCAGCGTCGAACAGCAGCCGACGGCTCGGTGCAGATGGCGACGGCAGCAACGTCACGCACGAAGGGGAAAGCAACGGTGACTGGGGCTGCGCGAGGTGACAGCGGCCTCTGCGGCGACGACGGTGCGTCGTCGTGTTCACTGCGGCGGCGGTGCGGCGAATCCGAGAGAGAGAAGAGAGAGGGGGAGCCGAGAGAGGAATGGGGAGGAGAAGATGATGGAGGGAGGAGCCGATGGCGGCGGATCCGCGACGGCGGATTCGTGGCAGCGGCGGCAGCGGTGAAGGGAGAGGGACGCGAAGGAGAGAGAGAGGGAGAGAGACGACGCAGACGGAGGTGCGAGGGTGGCGACGGAGGGATGGCTGGTCGACGTCGCGAGGTGTGAAGTGGGGTGAGGCGGCGGAAGTTTTTGATTTGGGGGAAACATTTGTGTACAAGTGGGGGAGAAGGTGAATAGTGATTAGGTGAGAGAGAATAGATGATACGTGTGGTGGAAGGGGGAGTATATGGACTAATTTATTTAGTGAAATGGGCTGGTCTCTTTTTCTAATTAGATGTTGGGCCTTTTGTTTTTAAAAGAATTGGGTCTCTCTTGGAGTTATAACAGTTGGGCTTATTAATTTAATTAGAGGAATATGTTGGGCTAAGTAAGTAACTAATTTGATTCTTGGGCTGATAAATTAATCGTGGGGAATTATTTAATTAAATCTCGAAATAATTTTGAAGTATGAATAGTTTACCCAAGTTTCGAAATAAATGTAATTGCGAGGGGAAATACTTGCGATAATTCGGTTAAGCGCTTATATAATATGGGATTTTAATTCGATATCGTGGAGGGAAATACGAGGAGCCAACGGAGGAATTATGGGCGTAAACGGTAGACCGGCGTCTCAAGCGACGCCTTGGGCGGCCGCCGATTAATCGAAAATACGCGAAAATCGAGAAACGAGATAAAAGACTTTAATGAGGGTGAATGCATTCTAATTAGTAGTTTTATCGCGTTGATTGTTGTGTTATTATTTTATTTATCTAAAGGGAGTTGTTCCGTGAGACTCTAATCCGGAAAGAGGAAATACTCAACTGCGACACCTTTAAGCAGTCGAGGTGAGCTTTCTTATACTAAAAATACAAATCGTATTTTATGAAAACCTGAACACATGTTCGTGATTTTTTTTAAGATGTTGTCTTGCCATAAATGATTTTGTTTTTATGATGCCTATCTGTTTTGGCTATGCCAAGATGAATGAATGAAACGAATTCGGACTCCAATGGGACCGAAAATCCTATTCGAGTTAGTGTACACAAAGGAATGGACCGTGTGTCATCGTAAGGGTTGGCCGGTCAATGTGATCGTGGAAGGTGGCCACCTTCCCAACACACTATGAACTATCAGATATGGCTAAGTACAGGAAAAAGGAGTTGCAACCCAATGTGACATTTTTAGTAAGCTCGGGTCTTTTCAATAACAACCCCCGAGTGTTACTCTGATGATGGCTTGACAATATTTTCAAATGTATATGTGTAATTTTCGGCAATGTGTTCACTGAGTACTTTTGTACTCAACCCTGCATATATTTCTAAATGTGCAGGTTGAGCAGCGAAGTGGTGGATGAAGTGCTATTGAGACAAGACATTTAATTCAGTCAGATTTTGACTCTCGGAGGTTCATGTCTTCATACATGGAACCGCGTTCATTTGTTTCCGTTGTGCATATTAAAAGACTCAAGTCTATTTTATTCAAAACTCTGATATTTTGAAATTTCTTTACAAACAATTACTCGAGTTTTCATGATCGAGTATCTTTTCTTCTATGTATCAGCACTTGATTAGTCATGTATCGCAACCAATGCCTGATTTTATTTTTCCCCTTATTTCTTTCCCCGCTTCTTTAACCCTCCCCTAGTCGCGATCAACCGTGTTTTCTATCCTTAGAAAATGCGGTCGTGACAGAGTGGTATCAGAGCATTCTTTCTCGCTCTGAACCCGAGAGTCTTCTTTGAAAATCTTTGGTCTAGCCTTGTTCCACTAGACTGTCTAATATACTCCCCGAGCGACGAAAAGAAAAGGGCGCGATAAGAAAGAAACTTCGATAAAAGCAATCTAACATAGAACAAAACGATGTTTCTGGAAAGATGATAGAAGTTGGATGCCATTTTCTATGTCCCAAAGACATGAATAATCTGGGTTAGCCATTGTCTTTCTTGACAATCCAATCACTCCAAAGGGTCGTACCTTCGATCCAACTAAGTGATATATACATATTTAGCAAGAGAATTGACTGCAACGTAGACAAAGAATCCAGTCTTGCAAATAATAAGTAAGCAGAAACGACGTGTTACGAGGATGAGCGTTATGACGAATAGAGAGTACCAAAGAGTCGTAATCCCAACATATGGTCATCTGACGTGATCATAAAGTGAAAGTAGCTTGTGACCAAAGTTTCCCATAACTCATTTACCATCCTCTATAAAGAATTAAACAAGGGAGTATTACCATTGTAGTTAACCAAGAAGATTCATCAGCAACGCTTACTTGGATTCCCATGAATTCTATTTTTTTTCTCTCGCACCCCTCTTGATCAAAATACCTTTTGTTGAATTAAGAACTTAAATGACTTCTTTTGCAAGGTAATGTGCCATTACTTTCCTTCTTCTATGTCAAGGTTGTGAATCACTTTCAGTTTTGAGCTTACTCCCTCATGTTTTCTGATAACCTCCAGTGACTACGGTCCTTCTTTACTCATTCTGTATAAAAGCAATACTTTGACTCTCTGAATTCTTGCCAGCAAACTCTTATACTCGGAGCTGCTTTATTTATAGCCTTCAGAATGAACATGTTTCCCTAAACAATTGTCTTTTCAATGATATATTCCTCAAAGATCATTAGTGGACCTTTTTGTTTTCAAAAGTGCTTCTTGACAAGCTCTTTACTTTATATGAGTAGTTCCCTCTTATTAATTCGACTACAATTATTCCATCATGCTTTGAGCTCTTCAACAACTCCAGATCTAAAGCCATTTGCTCTCTCCCTGAACTAGTTTGCTCTGATTGTCTTCTCTACTAGTTAATTTCCTTGAATTGATTATAAACTTTGTGAATTCGATAACGTGATATAGTATCACGATATTGTTGACTCAAAAGGGTAGTTGCTTGTTATTCCTCTTCTCAAATCCACTTGAGACCAATCATTTTCAGTCTCATTATATTTGAGCAGCCATCTGGTGAGACCTTAAACCTTTTAAATTGACCCTTTGTGTTTTCAGACATACTTATTGACAAGCTCTTTGTTTTACATGAGTACTCTCATCTTCTAAATTCAAATATGACTATTGTCTCTTGATTTGAGCTTTTCTGCAAGCCCCATGTTAAAGCTGGCACATTGCTTCTCCCTTGGCTAGTTTCCTCTTGTTGCTCTCTTTATTAGTTAGTTTCCTTGAACTGCTTATAAACTCTAAAAATTTCGTTGATATGATCTTATATCACAGTGTTGTTGAGCAAATTGCAATTGTTTGCTTTTCCTATTATTTTCAAATCCATTTGTAACCAACCATCTCAGGTCTTCCTGTTATCATCTGGGGGATACTTGAAACTTTTCTACTTCACTGTTCATTTTGATTATATATTGGCAACCTATTATTGACATCTACAATATATTCATCATACCCTCACTTTCGCAATTTATTCCATCTGGCAAGCTCTTCCCATAATAAAATTTTCAAGTTCTATGGGTATAGCTCAATTGAGCCTAGTCATTGCACCTCATGAAAACCTTTGTTGCAAGCTACTGGTGAAAGTTTGTGGTGAACCAAACATTCATGTAATTGAAATAATTATAATCGTTTTATTTTCATGGCTACCTTGGAGCCTACACAAAGCAAGAACGATTCGAATATTTCTCTTGGAATCCCAAATTCAGTTCCTATCAAAGTTAAAACGGTTAGATCAACTCTATATTGTTTCCTCGCGTGAGACCCTCATGGGAGGCAAGACATTGATCACTGCAAAATAAATAAATAAATAAATAAATAAATCCTACGCCGACGAACGTCGAACCGAATTTTAACATCGGAGAGAAGGTCTTTTTGAAAGTATCCCCTTCCAAAGGAATAACCAGATTTGGACTTAAAGGTACGCTAAAACCACGATTTATTGGACCCTATGAAATTCTGGAGGAAGTGGGCCCAATAGCATATCGCTTGGCATTACCACCCAACTTTGGGAACGTATACAATGTATTCCACGTCTCCCAACTTCGGAGGTACGTGTTCGACCCAAAACATGTGATTCGTCACGAAGAAATCGCTCTAGAACCTGACCTGAGTTACGAAGAAAAGTCGGTAGAAATATTAGATCGAAAGGTGCAGCAGCTTCGGAACAAGTCGATTACTACAGTGAAGGTTTTGAGGAAAAACCACGGACAGGAAGAAGCAACATGGGAGCTAGAAGAGAAAATGAAAGAGAAATATCCCGAGCTTTTTGTCTAAGCACTTCCTAAATTTCGGGACGAAATTTCTTTTAAGGGGATAGTATGTAACGACTCGCTAAAACGATATTATTAGAAACAATAATGTTGGCGTAATTACACACACATAAGTGACTTTTTGCGTAATTAATTTCGAACTACGATAGAGGGTTGTGTACGATAGAGTGTCGTTGTTGTTTCTAACGTCAGCCAAGTATATATAAATGTATATATATATATATATATATAGGGTCCCCTTATATGTCAAACACCTCTTTAGTGTAGAACTAGAGACTAAATATTGATCATTGGATTTAGATTTTAATGGCTGAGATTAAAGAAACTACATCTTAATCCCCTCATTCATCCGGTTAATTATTTGTTTCAGCCAAGGGATATAATAGTCTTTTTCTAAAGTAGTAAAATTGATTCTGCGTAAAACAAGGACCCATGAATTAGGGTAAAACTTAATTTCACCGCTTCCACTTCCACTTCCCGTCCTCACTTTTCAACTCCCCACTTCTTTTCCCACGCGGCGGAACGACTCAAATCATCTTCTCCCACACAGCGGCAGAGCGATACCAATCATCTTCTCCCACACCAGCGGCGCGATTCCAATCGTATTCTCCCTCACCGCGATGGCCCGATTCTAATCGTCTTCTCCCACCACGTCAGCACCATTCAAATCAGTCCGTTTTCTTATCCCTAGTTATCAAACAATTATCACCATGGTGGACACAAGGTGATCCAAACTTAACGGTATTATTTTTATTCTACAATTTTACCATTCGATGAAAACTTTACAAACTAAAGTTTTGAATTTTGGTTGTCGATGAGCGGAATCTGCATTCCAGATCTGGTGGTGGTGAGTTCAGTGATACGTTAATTTAGTAAGCTTAATGTTTTTTTAACTGTATAAGGTGAATTGATTTCAATGTAAGATGAAGTGATTTCCTCTTAAGATGAAGAAATTATATCATATGATGAAGTTATTTATTTTGGATTGTTGAAATTTTTGATTCATTTTAATTGAAATGTTTCCACTTTCGGGGTGAAGTTATTACATTAAAAGATGAAGAAAAATTTAATGATAGGATGAAGTGATTTCATACTATAATTTCGAAATTTTGATTCATTTTCTAGTGTATTTGTGGTTAGTATTTTCTGTTCTTTTTTGCTTTTTTCTGTTGTAAAGATGATTCTGTAGTTGGAATTTAGTCTCTGGTGAAGTGTAGATATATGTTTTGTAATGAAATTGTTGAACACGTGTAAAACAACTGTTGCTTGTGTAAAGGTTGGGGGTGCGCAAACCAGTAGGCCATACCCGAGATTGCCGCCTGTAAGGAAACGACTGGTAAGATAAATCAATCGATGTCTTTAGATTATGGTCTAGGATGGTTCAATTGTTGTCTACATTTTTTTATTTTTTTTTTACTATTTTGGTTATGATTTTTGGAGTTAATGAACACTAATCAAGAGATAGGTGATTACAGTAGTTTAAGTGTAAGATGGAGTTTTTACATTGTTATATGAAGTGATTTGATTCAAATTTTATTTGCTTCAAATTTGGATTATTTTTTTGGAAGGTTTAAATTAAAATATGAAGTTATTAAATACTCAGATGAAGTAATAAAAGTATAAGATGAAATTATTGTTACGTTATGAAGGTTTAAATTAGAATATGAAGATATTAAATTATTATTTGGGATAAATTTTGGATATTTGATTAATATGTGTATTTTCAATTGTATTAGACCAGAAGTGTGATGCCAAGAAGCCTGTTACGAAGAGGAATGTCAAGGCCAGGCGCACAACTACATATGAATGGGAAAATGGATGCGATGTTGGCGAAAGTTAAAACAAGAAGATTAATTCAAGCATACACTATCCATTTTCATTGTATATTAAACCAATCGAATAAGATTTTACATATGTATTTTGAAATCTTATTCGGTTCACACTGATTATCTATTTGGTTCTACTAAACTTCCATTGGTTTCAATTTTTTGTGTATCATGGTGAACCAAATTACTAGTATTGTGGAACTAGTTCTCAATTTAGGATTTCTTGGTGCTCTTCATTCAAGATATGAGTTTGGATTTTTTTCAATGGTTCAGATCTGATTCATTTTAAATGTATAAGGGGAATTGATTACAATATAAGATGAATTGAATTCTTAACAAGATGAAGAAATAATGTCATAAGATGAAATTATTTATTTTAAATTGTTGAAATTTGTTTCATTATAACTAAAATATGTCCACTTCTCGAGTGAAATTATTACACTAAAAGATAAAGAAATTTGATTATAAGATGAAGTTATATAACACAACAACCACTCCCCATAATCCATTTTTCTTTTTAAATGTATTATATAATGCTCTGATTTCTTTTTAAACTGAATAAATTTAATTTCGGATTCATTCTCTTCATCCTCTTGGTTGTCTAGTGTTGGAATAGAACCCAATGATCAATTGAAGACGCATGAATTGTGTGAAATTACAAGCGTGACTTGACAATGGAGATGTGATTGTAAACGTAAATTGATGATGGAGCTGTAATTGTAGGCGTGAATCAATAGAGATGAAATCCCAAGCTTGAGCAATGTGTGTGGCAGACAATCTATGAATCTCGTTGATCTACCTTGTTGATGTGGTGGTGATTGAATCCTTCATTAATATTGGTTGAGTGTATAAGAAAATAAAATAGTGATACTATCTATCTACAATAATTAACGTGGGATAATGGACAAATTTTGACAATATATTCCATATATAATTGTGTATGATTTTAGGAAAGAATTAACTACTGAAAATATCAGTCTTCCAATACAACCCCTAAGCCGATTTTTAAGATTAAAAATTAAAGATTTGAATGATTTATTATATCCACAGGATTATAAAATCGGATGGCTGAGATTTGATCTCTGGTTCGGTCTTTAAAATTAGTTCGACATTGAATACAATCCTATATATATATATATATATATATATGGCCATGTTAAAGTCCTTTTCTATCATTAGATTTAAGTTCCAATTTGATTTGGATCATCGGATCTGCTAGATGAACGACCCGGATTTGATGATTAGTTAAGCATTCCGTAGTTCATTATTTGGTTTATTTCGTGCATTATGAGGGTGAATTAGTAATTTTATTATCTCAAATCTGAAGAATACGAGGAGCTGCGAGTTTAGCGGGATACACCCACAGCTTTCCATCTACCGCCTCATTCATCATAAACCGTATTTACTCCCACTTCTCTCTCCATAATCGTTCTCAAATTCCATCCAAACAGCAAAACCCTAGCCGCCAAAAGGGTTGTTTTCGGCGATAATTCTGAAGTTCAACCGGTTTTTCAGTCGATTTTCATTCTTCCTTGCTGTGCTGAACAATACTCCACCGCGTTCTAAGAAGAGGTAGGGTTTTCCGATTGTTAATGGACTGCTTCAATTTTCGAGTTTGAACAACCCTTTTCCAATATTCGCTAGTAACGCAACTCCCACACCACAATGCACCCGATTACCACCAATCGGCCGTATTTGTTAATACAGTCTAACCCCCTTTTGTTTGGTTGAATTTCTGCGTAGATCTTAAAATGACAAAACGAGGACGACCTACCAATTCTAAGCAATCCCAGCTAGAGGGTGAGCTCCTAGTTTTTTGTGCAATTCGAATTGCTTTGTATGTTTGGATTGTAATCCCACATTATTTTTGTAATTGTGTGAATTAATTCAAATATCGTATCCATTATTCGTATGGTGGTTGATTTTAATTGTATAAAATAATTCAATGTTGGCTTGTTCACAACTGTAATGGATATGCACATTATATGTGTATTTTGTTTTCCATCCAAATATCATGTACTCTGCATCATACAACTGGAGTTTGAATTTATCCAAGAATAGGAGTAACATGTATATTTGCATTCCATGTTATGATAAATGGTGTACAAAATCAGTTTGTTCATTACTTGATATAAACTCTTCATTATCTGCCAATGTGACTACATTATTTTCATATGTGAATGTAGTTTGCTCATGTCTCTTTTAAAGTGTCAGATAACGAATGTAATATTTGTATATTCATTTAATCATATAGTCTATGCATTATTTTAATATGTCAATGCATTATTTTTCATATATGTGTACATTGTGAATGTTATTAATGTGGTTTTAGATTTTGAAAGAGTAAATTGAAAATGTGTTTGTTCATTACATGTCAACATCTATTCATTATTTTACAAATGTGACAACATTATTTTAATATGTGAATGCATTATGGTCATTTCTGTTTAAAATTGGCAGATAACAAATGTGATATTTGTTTATTCATTAATTCATATAAACACTGCATTATTTTCAGAGGGTGGTCATTGTGGAGATAGTGGATGCAGAGGTGTATTTGTCATTAATAAAATTAGTTTGTTCGTTAATTTGTATTCTATATATATCTTGCATCATGCATCATGCCAGTGTTAGGATTGCATTATTTGAATATGTGATTACATTATTTGCTTATGTGATTGCATTATTTGTCTATGTTAATGCATTATGTTGATTTCTGTTTTAAACTGTCAAACATTAACTGGAAAATGTTCATAACTAGCCTGAATCTGTACATTATGTAGCTATTTCTATGCATTATTTATCTTGTTTTATGCATCATTTGACTGCTGTTGTACATGAGTCTAAGAGTGAATGAAATATTTTTATCTGTTCATTACTTGAGTGATTTTGTTCATCATTTGGCTATTTGAATGCATTATTTATCATGTTTTATGCATCATGTGACTGCCAGTAGGAATTGCCCAGAAATTCTGGGAGTGAGTATCAGAGGTCGGGACTAGTACAGCTCTGGAAGAGACGGAGGATAAGAAACCAAGGGGTAGGAACGTCGACCATCTGTAATTTCGACGAACCCCTACCGAGTTTCTGAATTGTATAAAGAGTTTAACTCCACGACAGAAGGAAGCCGTCACGGAACTTGTACATGAGTCTAACAGTGAATGCAACATTTGTACATTATTTAGCTATTTCTATGCATTATTTATCATGTTTTATACATCATTAGATTGCTATTGTACATGAGCCTAAGAATGAATGCAATATGTGTATGTTCATTACTTGATTGATTCTGTACATTATTTGGCTATTTGAATGCATTATTTATCTTGTTTTATACATCAAGTGGTTGCTGTTGTATGTACTAGACCCTAGCCCCTAAGCTAGTTAAACCCTTAGGGAAAACAAGGAACGTGCGCCAAACATCGAAACACGGCACACCTTAAATGAAACGGGGCTGGATATATGTTCATTACATATCATAAATAATGCATTACAGAAACTAAAACCACACATTACACTACATAATATGTACATTATGTATATCTGTTTTAAAAAATGCCTACGCGCTATGCATGTGCAACCTCCGAGGAATTACTGCAGCTCGTGTATTTGGACAACGTTTTTTAGACTTAGCACATACTACACCCTAGCCCCTAGGCTTGTTAAACCCTTAGGGAAAATAAGAAACGTGGGTAAAACATCGAATCACGGCACAACCTAAACTAGGGGCTAGGATAAATGTTCATTACATACCACAAACAATGTTCATTATAGAACCTAAACTAAACGGGTAAGGATAAATGTTCAGTACATACCACAAACAATGCGTTACAGAAACTAAACTACGCATTATACTACACAATATGTACATTATGTATATCTGTTTTAAAATATACCCATGCGTTATGCATGTGCAACCCCAGACGAATTACTCCAGCTCGTGTATTTGGATAATGTTTTTTAGACTTAGAACATACTACACCCTAGCCCCTAGGCTTGTCAAACCCTTAGGGCAAACAAGAAACGTTCGGCAAACAACGACACACGGTACAACTTAAATTATAATATTGTCAAGGAGTTGATCGAATATTTGTTTGTTCATTACTTGGTATAAGCTGTTCATTATTAGGCGATGTGATTACATTATTTGCCTATGTGCATGCATTATGTTCATTTCTATTTTTAATTGTCAACAACCAAATGGAATATTTGTTTATTCATTACCTCACATAATCTCTGCATTACGTTCATATGTTAATGAATTATTTTCTTATATGCATGAATTGCTGTTGGTCATTGTTGAAATAGCGGAGACAGAAGTTTTATGCTCATTAAGTAAATGATTTTGTTCATTAATTTGTATATTTGTATTCATTATATGTCATGTATCATGCATCATGTCAAAGTTTTTTTATATTGTCAAAGAGTTGATCGAATATTTATTTGTTCATTACTTGGTATAAGCTCTTCATTATTAGCCGATGTGCTTACATTATATGCCTATGTGCATGCATTATGTTCATTTCTGTTTTTAATTGTCAACAGCCAAATGGAAAATTTGTTTATTCATTACCTCATTTAATCTCTGCATTACGTTCATATGTTAATGAATTATTTTCCTATATGCATGAATTGTTTTTTCTTATGTTTTATATAGTCAAAGTGTAAAGGTATCAATTGTTACATTGTTTGTATTATAACTATATATAACTGCATTATATGAAGTATACTATACATTACCAAACACAAAGAATGCATTATATAATCATCCTTAAACATTACATTTATAATATCGTCCAACTATGAATTCAATATTAAACCAGACATTATACGAATGACTCCAATTCGCGGACATACATACATGTCCCTCGCCACCTCCTCGACGCGGCGGTTTTGATCCATGACGGGCGCCATGAGCTCTTCGTTGATCACGCTTCTGATGTTGTTCATGTTGTTGTGATTCTTCGTGGAAACGTCGCGATTTGGTGATGATTTGTTGCTGATTTCTGATTGTAGTGATTTGTGGCGGCGATCGTCGTCGACAATCACGCTGACCGGATAGAATCTCACGAATCTCTTTGCGCCGGTGGAGTGGTTTCCTCTAGACGACGGCGTTTTGCTGAGGCAGGATCGGGAGAACGACGAAACGGAGGAGCAACAACAAAACCATGAAACGTAAAAAATGTTTCAATAAACCAATACAAAAGCACAACAACAGGAAACACAAATTTGCTGATCTAAGACGATTGGGGCATTCGACTGAATTACAAATAAAAATTGACAGCAACCAAATCAATACACATAGGCGACAATTGCAGTATTACCTTCTTCCATTGATAATCGAAATTGCGGGGAGGAACCGTATGCGTAAGATGTAGATACAATAAAGATGTTCAAAACCAATAATCGGCGATTTGCAGTATGCTGATAAAGAGAAAGAATTAAGGAGAAAGAATTAAACTAAATCAGGAACAAATTTACTGAGAAACTGCAATAATCCTCGACGGAGGAAATCACGCCTCATTCCATAACTAACTACAATATAGAATATCTATTTTACCCTTATCACGTTAACAAAGCATGCAATCTGATAATTATATTAAATTATTTAATCCATTGGATCAGCTTAAATACACGGTGGAGATTAAGAAGGAGATTGGATTAAATAGGTGAAAAGGATTTGAATACAATCATATATATATATATATATATATATATATATATATATATATATATATATATATATGTACAATAAAAGAATCAAGACCCATAATCAAAGTTTTAATGTCTGATACATCCAACAAAAGTCCAAAAGCGTTTTTACAACGAGTTCGATGCTAGATTAGAATAAGAACACGATTTCGGACATAACAAGAGTCATGCCGGGATGGACTCGCGTCGGACAGCCGTGCCGAGTGCCGGGCAGCCCCGGAACAGCCCGTCTTCTGTCCTCCGGGTCTTGCTCGATCACCACTTTTTGCACTCCCGATACCTACACGAAAGAATAGACCACGTATCAAATACACTTTCGACATCAAATCAAGACGAAAAGTTGGATAAGAACCGCATCACATCAAGCACGTTTTCCTAACGACGGCCGCATTTATTAGTCGTCGTATCGAAATGAGAAGACGGGAGTTTTTGTCCTTTGTGAAAAATGTAATTTTCATTCCATTTTTTTTTCTTTTCTCCTTTGTCTATAAATATAACTCCCAAACTCCACGCATCCTCCGCAAAATCCGCCAATTTCTCCACCGCCTTAAAACATTCAACAACACGTGTATCATTTTGTTCCCAACAAAAGCTATCATATTGTATGTTTCTCAAGTTATTCCCCAGTTTCACCACATCCAAAATTTAAGAGAAGAAAATTTAGAGTTTCATAGAAAAAGGGTAGAAATAGTGAGCTCCACTCCACAAGTATTTTTCTTAGAATCGCAAATCTGTTTCTCCCGTCTCTGCAGCAAAACAAGATTCATTCTTTAATTTTTCCTACTCAAAAAATCGAGAACCAAATTCGAGAGAGAGCTATCGATAATCCTCTCAAAATCCGTTGAAGGTATACCCCCCCTATTTGAAGTTTTAATCATCAATTTTTGCATACCATCATCCGAACTAATCGCATAACTCAAGCAATTAACACAATTGAACACTCCCACGGTTAAATCGAAATGCAAAAAGAGTATAACTTTGAGTAAGGAGAACTTATCTTTCGGGGTTGTGCGGGGCTGTTTGGGTTGGTTTCGGGACGAATCGGGGGCTGCGGTGATGTTTCAAGGCTGCACGACCACCGACGGAGCAGCGGCGAACAACAACCGACGGCTCGGTGCAGATGGCAACGGCGGCAACGTCGTGCACGAAGGGGAAAGCGAAGGTGACTGGGGCTTCGTGAGGTGACAGCGGCCTCTGCGGCGGCGACGGTGCGTCGTCGTGTTCGCTGCGGCGGCGGTGCGGCGAATCCGAGAGAGAGAAGAGAGAGGGGGAGCCGAGAGAGGAATGGGGAGGAGAAGATGATGGAGGGAGGAGCCGATGGCAGCGGATCCGCGACGGCAGATTCGTGGCAGCGGCGGCAGCGGTGAAGGGAGAGGGACGCGAATGAGAGAGAGAGGGAGAGAGACGACGCAGATGGCGGTGCGAGGGTGGCGGCGGAGGGATGGCGGGTCAACGTCGCGAGGTGTGAAGTGGGGTGAGGCGGCGAAAGTTTTTGATTTGGGGAAACATTTGAGTACAAGTGGGGGAGAAGGTGAATAGTGATTAGGTGAGAGAGAGTAGATGATACGTGTGGTGGAAGGGGGAGTATATGGACTAATTTATTTAGTGAAATGGGCTGGACTCTTTTTCTAATTAGATGTTGGGCCTTTTGTTTTTAAAAGAATTGGGCCTCTCTTGGAGTTATAGTAGTTGGGCTTCTTAATTTAATTAGAGGAATATGTTGGGCTAAGTAAGTAATTAATTTGATTCTTGGGCTGATAAATTAATCGTGGGGAATTATTTAATTAAATCTTGAAATAATTTTGAAGTATGAATAGTTTACCCCAAGTTTCGAAATAAATGTAATTGCGATGGGAAATAATTGCGATAATTCGGTTAAGCGCTTATATAATATGGGATTTTAATTCGATATCGTGGAGGGAAATACGAGGAGCCAACGAAGGAATTATGGGCGTAAGCGGCCGACCGGCGTCTCAAGCGACGCCTTGGGCGGCCGCCGAATAATTGAAAATACGCGAAAATTGAGAAACGAGATAAAAGACTTTAATGAGGGTAAATGCATTCTAATTAGTAGTTTTCTCGCGCTGATTGTTGTGTTATTATTTTATTTATCTAAAGGGAATTGTTCCGTGAGACTCTAATCCGGAAAGAGGAAATACTCAACTGCGACACCTTTAAGCAGTCAAGGTGAGCTTTCTTATACTAAAAATACAAATCGTATTTTATGAAAACCTGAACACATGTTCGTGATTTTTTTAAGATGTTGTCTTGCCATAAATATTTTTGTTTTTATGATGCCTATCTGTTTTGGCTATGCCAAGATGAATTAATGAAACGAATTCGGACTCCAATGGGACCGAAAATCCTATTCGAGTTAGTGTACACAAAGGAATGGACCGTGTGTCATCGAAAGGGTTGGCCGGTCAATGTGATCGTGGAAGGTGGCCACCTTCCCGACACACTATGAACTATCAAATATGGCTAAGTACAGGAAAAAGGGGGGTTGCAACCCAATGTGACATTTTTAGTAAGCTCGGGTCTTTTCAATAACAACCCCCGAGTGTTACCGTGATGATGGCTTGACAATATTTTCAAATGTATATGTGTAATTTTCGGCAATGTGTTCACTGAGTACTTTTGTACTCAACCCTGCATATATTTCTAAATGTGCAGGTTGAGCAGCGAAGTGGTGGAGGAAGTGCTATTGAGACAAGACATTTAATTCAGTCAGATTTTGACTCTCGGAGGTTCATGTCTTCATACATGGAACCGCGTTCATTTGTTTCCGTTGTGCATATTAAAAGACTCAAGTCTATTTTGTTCAAAACTCTGATATTTTGAAATTTCTTTACAAACAATTACTCGAGTTTTCATGATCGAGTATCTATTCTTCTATGTATCAGCACTTGATTAGTCATGTATCGCAACCAATGCCTGATTTTATTTTCCCCCTTATTTCTTTCCCCGCTTCTTTAACCCTCCCCTAGTCGCGATCAGTCGTGTTTTCTATCCTTAGAAAATGCGGTCGTGACATATCTTGTTTTGATAAAAAATACATTTAATCACTCTTACTTTATTCATTTACTCACTCTCTCCTATTTTATTTTATCTTTATTTATTTAATATAATTTTTTTATTCTCATGCTCAAAAGAAATACCCCAACTTAATTGGATGGAGTGAATACTATTTTTTATGGTTATTGTTCATGGTTTCCAAGCATATTGGTTTTTCATTTCCAATTATTGTTAACAAGAACTAAGGTATCTAATGACTAAAATTTTAATTTTGAAGCATTAATGAGTGAAAAATCATTTTTAGACAATTATTTTGAATGTTTTTATAAACATTCTACTCAACTTTTGTGTCCGATCCAATCAAGTGTAATTTAACTGGTATAATATTTTCTTACATTTCCAATTATTGTTAACAAGAACTAAGGTATCTAATGACTAAAATTTTAATTTTGAAGCATTAATGAGTGAAAAATCATTTTTAGACAATTATTTTGAATGTTTTTATAAACATTCTACTCAACTTTTGTGTCCGATCCAATCAAGTGTAATTTAACTGGTATAATATTTCCAAAGAATTGACAATATTTTTTTATCATAATGTAGTATGGTTCTTGGAAGTAGAATCGAAGAATCCAGACTCTACTATGATATGGCGTAATTAGGGTTGGGAAAAAAATAGCGAAATATCGGCTTTATCATATCGAAAAATACTAAAAATATTAAATTTTCGGCATACCGTGATTTTTGGTACGGTATGATACCTTATCGAAAGATTTCGGTAAGGTAACAATATGAATTTTCATATACCGCTGCATACCAAAATTCGGTATATACCGTAGATTAAGGTATATACCGTAAAATATAAATAGAATTATATATAAAAGATATTTTTTATATATAAAATCTACTGTGAAATATAAATATAAATATTAATATAATTATTAATATAATATATTTAATATATTTTTAAAATTATAAAATATAAATAATATTCTTAAAATTCAAACTATCTATTTTTATTGGTGTTGAAAGTTAGGTGTACTGCAAAAGTACGGTATACCGAACTTCGGTACGGTATCGGTATGGAATTTTGCCATACCGAAAATTTTGGTAAGGTAAATGTATGATTTTTTTTGCATACTGAATTTACGGTAATGTATACGATATGGTGGTTTCGATAAGATATACCGTACCTACCACCCTAGCGTAATAGAATATGGATTTGAGTTTATTTTGAAATATATCAGGAGGTATCTCTATAGGGTTTCACTGAGCTCCAAAGATAATACTACAATTTGCTCAATTATATTATCTTGTGTACTAAACCACAACACAAGAAAAGATGCCTGATATTTGTCCATTAAGCTACCGATTAACCAAGTAAAAGTTGGAAAGAAAGTATACAAAAAAAAACTACACTAAGGGCATCTGCAACGGGGTCGAAGAGGTGTCGGAAGACGCAGAGGGAAACAATATGGGGTTTGCGCAAGCGGGGTGCGGTCTGGCGAGGCCAGGGTGCGCGTTGCGGCTCCCAAGCCGTACCACAACTTATTTGTTGTTGTTATTATTATTACCCTCTTCGTCTACAATTAAAAGTCCCACTTTGACTCAGTACGGGTTCTAAAACATGTGAAAAAAGCGAATTGAAAAAATTAGTGGAACGTATGTCCCACTTTATATATTGGTTTTATAATAGAATGTGGGTGTAATGAGTTAGTGAAAGTGAGGTCAATTTATCAAATATAAAAAAAGTAAATGTGGACATATGGGATATCACATGTTTTAAAGTGTAATAATTGGTCAATTAAAAGATAAAAAATATTCTCTGTCCGTTAGGGCTGTCAAATCGTGCGGGTTAGGTAGTTATCGGATCAACCCGTTATCGACCCAACCCAATAAGGTCAACCCAACCCAACCCAACCCAACCCGAAATCATCATATTCTTATCGGGTGATACGCTCGGATTTTGCATTATTTTAAGGCTATTTTGTGGTCCGTTTTGAGTGTCAAAGTTGCATTACATGCCCATTATTTGCATATTTTATCTATTTTGGTATTTTGACGTGTTTTGTGAGAAATGTGCAAAATAGAGCTAAAAAGGGCATAAAAACGTCAAAGTTCGGAAGCTGGAGCAGAAGGCAACCCAGCGGACCGATGGCGCATGCCAGCGGTCGCTGAAAATCACTCCAAAACGTTCTGACTCTCTCCAGCACCCGCTGGGCATGTTCGCGCACAAAAACTTCTGTTCAAACTCAATTTACCAGCGATTCTGAAGTCTGATCAGGTCTTGCTATATACCATTCTCTTCGTCGTTGAAAGATCTTTGCGTTGGTACCTTGATCATCTCAATCGGACTTATGTGGGGAAAGTTATGGCCTTTCTACCAAAGTCACACAAAGCTGTCAAGTGCAGAATTTTAGGCGGAAATTGAAGGAAGAAAAGAAGGCATTACTTTGTGAAGCCAAATCTTTTCCTTAACCTATGTGGCACGAAAATTCCTTAATTACTATTACTTTGAGGAAACTTTTTACCAAGTTTAAATCCTTTTCAAGCCTATAAATACCCCATAACCTAATTTATAATATTCACCCATCCATAGCCCCCAAAAAGGGAGCCCTCAAAAAGGGAGCCACCAAGGCTCCTCCCTCATTACTCCATAACCTAATTCTTCCACCATTCTTGGAGATTGAAGCAAGGCAAGAGGAGCATGGAGACTTCAAGATTCATCATTGGGTTTTGTTTGTTTATTTCATGTCTCGTACTTTAATTATTGTTTTAGTTCATCTGTCTATGGATTGCTAAACAATAGAATTTTGAGGTTTGATAGTATTTGACTTTTATGTAGTTCTTTTTATGTTTAATGTTCAGAACTCGTTTCCACTTGATATTTCTTGAGCTTTTGTTAGACTAATTGGCTGTTACCTTGATTATTGTCAATCTTTAATCGGTGATAGCTTTGATTGGTTTATCTTATACGTTCATACAATAATTGTGACATGAGTATTGATGCATGATAGGGAGAAATCGTGGTAAAACTTGAGTCAGATGAACGTAGAACTAATTAGAATAACAAAAGAGTTAGTGAAATCATTATCCTTGAAATTTCTCTATTTGCCTAATTCTATCTTAATTGCTTTGTTTCTTTTATTTTATTTATTTTTGTTTAGTTTCTTCATTTAAAACTCAAAACTCTTGTTTCTGTAGACAGTATTTGACGCTTAGTACATGATAGCCAGCTGCAATTATATTCTCAGAGTTCGATATCCCGATACTGACCTTTTAGCTATACTATTTCTTCCTTGTATACTTGCAAGTAGTTGTAGTGCTAAAAAATAGTGCATCATCGGGTCCTAACCCAATGGGTTCGTGTCAGATTCGTGTGGATTGTCATGTATCCCAAAAAAAGTCAGCCATATGATAATTATAGTAACTTAGTATTATACAATATAGCTTGACACGATACGATAACGATAAAAACATGATATTACACGATAAAATAAGATATTACAAAATTAAAATAATTATTTTCTTAAATCAAAATAACAGTATAATATTAAAGTATAGTAATATTCAATCTAACCAAAACTAAATATTTAAAATAATTACTTTTTTTAATACAATTAAAGTATAATATTTTTTAATTAATTAAAATCAAATTATAATATTTTTTAATTAATAAAAATAATTAAAATAATTCTTAACAGATAACCCAAACCTGACCCTAACCCGACTCAACTGAACCTGTAATCTTCGGGTTCTTATTGGGTCAACCCTATAAGACTAGACTTTCCCAAGGTTTACCGAACCGGCGGTTAAAACCGAAACCGTAACCGCCGGTTACGGTTCCGAACCGAAACTGTGAGAATTTATTCGAACTGAAACCATCAATTTTTGAACTGTGGTTCGGTTCAGGTTTAAAAATTTTCGAACCAAAACCGTGCCGGAACCGCCGGTTTCGGGCGGTTCCAAACCAAACCGCAGAAACCACCAGAAACCGTGGAACCAAGCCGGAACCGAAAAACCGTAAAATACTGCTGGAAAACCGCCGGTTCAGAACCGAAACCGAAATCGGTGGTTTTGTAACCAGAACCGTAACCGCGAAACACCTTCGCAGTTCGGTTCCAGTTCGGCAATTTCCAAAACCGGAACCGGCGGTTCCGAACCGTAACCGCCAGTTCCGAAACCGTGGGCACCTCTATATAAGACCCCAAAACCTGAACGTGCGTGTGCGTGTCGGATCAAAATTGCCAGCCCTACGTGATTTAAAGTCCCATTTTTTGCTATTTTGGGATGTCCGCGATTTAATGTCTCAATATTAACCTAACTCATTACACTCACATTCTATTATACAACTAATATATAAGTGAGGTCCACTTTCCACTAACTAATTTCTCCACTTTTCTTCATAAAGTCAAACAATTTCTTAAAACCCGTCCGAGTCAAAATGAAATTATGAATGACGGAAGGAGGGAGTAGTTAAAATAATGTTAGTGGATGATGAACCCACATTATTAGTTGTGGAAACGTTTCTATATAAAAATATGTACTATTCATAGAATAGAGAGAGTATTTTGATTTATTTTTTAATAAAAATGAGAAATTTAATCACATAATTTTGGTGTTTAATTATGTAATTTGAAAAATTTTAATGATCTAATTTTAATTTATTTAGTTTAATTTTATCTATAACAAAAATATAGAATAAATATAAGATTAATGATAAATATAAAATAAAAAAATGTAAAATTAATCTTAATATACATAATTACGAAGAGAATTGTGAGATTATTGAAATTATGATTATGATAATGATATAGGAGAATCTACAAGGAAACACAAGCATCTCGCATTTCAGATGCAAAACAAAACTCAGTACACCCCTGCTTGCCTAAGAGCATCTCCAATGGTGGACGTCCGGTCGGACATCCGCGACGGGCGATCGGGACGTCCGCCATTGTGGCAGGGGAGGTCGGATACGGACGTCCCGTGAGGACGTCGGGTGTCATCGGAAGTCGGCGCGACGGGCGGACAGACGTCCGTCATTGTGGCGTGGGTCGGACGTCCGGGTCGGACGTCGGTGCGACGGGCAGGCGGACGTCCGCCATTGCGGGAAGTCCTAGTGGGAAGGGCGATGGGAAAGGCGGATTGTGAAGGGGATGTCCTAGTGACGTGGCAGTGGGATGGGAAGTACTAGTGACGTGCCGGGAGGTGTTTTCGGGATGTCCTAGTGGATGTCCGAGTGAGACATCCGCCCACTGGAGATGTCCTATGCTACTCTTAATTTCAGTTCGACCCCTCCACTTCATACTATTTATACGACTCGTCTTCAATTAACCCCTAAACATATGTATCTGTATCAACTCTCACATTAATATACACTTTCATGGATTGAATTGAACCCTCGTTTGCGATCTTTTTCTCTACAACCACGGGGGTTTTTGACGGAGCTCAACTGCGATTCCATTTACTGCTGCAATCTGGAGCTGAGGTGGAGGGTTTCTGCTCGATTTTATTTATCATTTCGCCGTCGCAACAGTTGGTTCGCGGCGACAATTGCTGCCTTCTCATTCCCATTTCGGTCTGCTTTTCCTCTCGAGGTTGGTGCTCGTTTTTCTCTTTATTAATTTTTGATTCATGACTTGTTTTTTTTGCGGTTTTCTGTTTTTATTTTGTTTGAAGTCGTGGTTTATTTGGGATTCAATTAGAGCAAAATTGCTGTATTGGACTATATTTGAAGTTGTATGCAGCAAATAAGAGAGAGAAGGGGACTAGATTGGGAGTTTTGGATTTTTTTTACTGGGTTTGGTTTTGAGCAGATGATATTATGAGTGAATTGAATATGTAATGATAGTCGTGGTAATTTTGCAAACTTGTGATGCCGAAGTTGGCGTTATTTGTTAATGGGATGTGAATGTGCTATTGGATTATTATATGATCCGTTCCAATCAATTTGGGTCCCTTATTGCCAATCTGCTGAATACAGTCGACCATTTTGTACGTTGCATGCTCCTTCACCTTCCTATTGAATGTTTATGTCTTTATGGATATTGCTAAACTCCTACTAGTAGTTGTTCTTAATATTTTGGCATCCATTTTTTTGTGATTTGTAGAGGCCACATACTTTGGATGGAAACATGAATGGGTTATTGCAGCATTTTTGTATTATTTTGTTGCAATTGGAGCATGCACCTGTTGTTAGGGCTGATTTGCAATACACCTGTTTACTCACCTTTCCTGTTGGAGCTGTAGTTTGGCATCACTTTTAAGTCATAGATAGCTCTAATTTTTTCTAAGAAAGTAGAAACTTTTTTGCTAAAATTATTAAGTAACTTCTTAAAGAGTAGTTTTGTAAGGAGGAAAGGAACTCATTGGTTAATTCTTTTCAATCTTTTTGTTTTGTTGATCATATTTTCCTCCATTTGGCTTTACTGTAGTCACTTCCCAAGGTATTCCGTATTTCCCTGCCATCAAATGCTAAATAATAAAATTTGCCTATAATTATTTAATACGAGAGGGGTGCAGTGGCAGAAAGGACTCCGATCCCCATTACTTTTCTGGTAGGCTAGTATCTATATTTTTGGGTCTGGCAATATATTCTGTAACGATCTAATTTGCAGGAAAACAAAATTACAATCTCCACTGCTGCATTCAGAAAATGCTTGTGATTGGAACTTGAATGATTGCCAGCATGGACTTGAATGCCTCCCCAGAACCAGAAGAAGATGAGGTTTTTCCCAAACCACAGTCAGAAGAAGATAATGTACAATACTATGAACATGTTGACCATGAGCAGAGTGGTGCTTCGATTGCACGCCGGGTACCGTTCTGTCTTATTTTGAACGAGCTAGATGGGTTTTGATTATTGCAATGTTAGTGGCAAAGCCTGTCTTTAGATTATGATAAATACGACTATAGATCCTGGACAAATATGCAAAGACATATATTAGTGTGTCATGCTATGATTAGAAGTCACACGTTGGTAATGACTAATGATCTGAATACCAGCCCTTGCATCTTTTAATCTCAATGTTTTTGCAGAATGGGGGAAGTCTTGTGTGACTCTATGTGAGTTCATCGTATGTTTTAGCTTGAATGTATGCGTTAATCAGAAGAAACCATATAAGATAATATACTGGAAGCTATAACATTGGCGCCAGACACTAATCTGCATACTTAGAACCTGGTAATTGTGATTACCCTATTGATCAACCTTAATATATTTGCTTACTTTCCGATTACCCGGTCCACCTTTATGTTACTAAATAATTTGTTTTCAATAAATAGATATATTTTTATGGTTACCCGGTCCACTTTCCGATTACCTGGTCCACCCTATCTCTACACATGTTCTTTTGCATCAGGAGCGTGAAGAAAGGATCCTAAGGATGCGCAGACAGCATCCTGATGACAGACCCTCTTATGGTTATCAGCCAAGTCAGCGTGATGATGTGTATAAAGCTAAAAGGCAGAGACCTAATAGTAGACTTCCTCCAGGTGAGCTGTGTGGCATGTCTTTGGGTTGGTTACAATGCAATGAGTGCAAAATTAAAATGATATTAAGGGATAATTTTGTATATTATGTACTTATTTCTGTTTACTATTCTTTATTTCCCGAACAACATTCTTTATTTACTATTCTGCCCATGTAGAAAGAACCGATGATTTTCTGACCGAGCTTGGATTGAAGGATGCTTTTATGTTAAATGGGAACTGTGAAATTGTTATCTAGTCATCAATATTGTACTTACGTGGGAAAAAGCAAAAGGAGCTTGAAAGGGTTGATGTTGTGCTGTTTCTGGTGTCACAGGGATCCGTTCCGTATTAATATTTTCTTCTGTCCAGCTACAGTAAATTTGAACAGCAGTTGTTCTCTTCATCTTGGTAGTGATAACTATATTCAGAATATATAATGCCCCCCTGCAGGTTGGTTAGACTGCCCTGCATATGGGAGTGAGATAGGAGGTTTTTTGATCCCTTCAAAAGTTCCACTAGGCGAATCATTCAATGAAGAAATTCTACCTGGTAAAAGATATTCATCAAAGCAGGTGGTTCATCAACAGAGAGTTTTAAATAGAAAGGTGCATAACTATATTGCTGCTTGTTGGTATTCTCATTGTATTCTCTAATTTCTAATATAGGTAAGCAGTAAGATCATGAAGTTTTAAATTAAATTAGTCTACAGAAAAATTGACTAAGTGGCAGGAAGATGTTACCTCTGCTTGTTATTTCAAGGAGGCCAAAGCTGAATATAAGTTTCTACTGTGTATTTCCAGATCGGTTTGGTGATTGATTTGACCAATTCAAGTAGATACTATAATCTCAATGATTGGAGGAAAGAAGGCATTAAGCATGTCAAGGTGTGTAATTTCCTCTATCAGCCTCCTCCCTGGATTTTTATTTTCTGTTCAAATCACTCCTTAATTTCTTGGTCTTCAACCCCCCTAATTCATTGTCTTCTCTTTAGATTCCATGCAAGGGGCGTGATTCAGTGCCTGAGAATGAGGCTGTAAATAAGTTTGTTTATGAGGTACATTTATCGTTTTAGACAGATAAAGACCTGGAATCTGTTTCTTAATATCTCAATCTCCTTTTCTGCAACAAATGTCTGGTGATAGCGTATAAGATTACTTCAAAAGGGTAATTATTGTGATATCAAGGTTCAAGATGTTTTTTTGAATAACAAACACAGTAACTTGATATGGTTGCTATTTGGTGTCAAGACGTTAACTTAACCTTTTATGCTGTGTAAAACCCCCTTTTCCTCTTTGTGTGCAATCAATCTAACTGTCTACGATAGTAAATAAATCATTATGATAAAGATTGATCTTGTATAACTGCATTGCACATTGATGCAGGGCTGCAGAGAGTCGTCCATTTAGGTTGTAAGACAGATTGTGCAATTCTGATGAACTGATACATCTTTTAGCAAAAAGAATAAGTTAGCAACCTCTCAAAAAATATTGTACTTTGTACATAAAATTTCTCTAGTTTACAGCCTTGTGCTTTTTACATACATTGGAAACTATTAGTTTTTTTTATTTACATAGAGCCCCATTACATATTAGAAGTGTTAAGTTGAAGAAGCTCATCAGGAGTAAGAACATGTTTTCTAGCTTAGTCATCTTATATGAGTTCCTAGATTCTCGTTTTTCTTATTTGTGAGATATTAATAAGTACTAATTGGTTGAACCATATCAAAGATCAGAGTTGTCACCTTGACGGGAATAACCTCACTAGTCAACATGGTAAATGATTTATGGGAGGTCATATGATTTAAGGGATCTGACATGAGTTCCTAGATTCTTGTTTTTTTTATTTATAAGTATTAATTGGTGAACCATATCAAAGATCAGAGTAGTCGCCTTGACGGGAATAACCTCACTAGTCAGCGATGTAATTGGCTTATGGGACGTGATCTGATTTAAGGAAAGGTCTACTTAACGCTCTTTGCTGTTAAAGGTCTACTTTAACTCTCTTTGCAGTTAACTAAACACTTGCTTTGCTATTTGCTTCATATAGCTTTTCCTTTTTAGTTATGCATATAACATATGTTCATTGAAGTATTTATCTTTTTATATATTTCACTTTAAGGTGAATTTTGTTAGCTTTATATTCTAAGTATATATAATTTTTTAGTTGTGTGCACTGCATGTGTTTATTAGGTCCAACAATTTATGTCTCGGCAAAGGCAACCCAAAAAGCATATTCTTGTTCACTGCACACATGGGCATAATCGTACAGGGTATATGATTGCCCATTATCTCATGCGTACATCGCCTATGTCTGTCACTCAGGTTAGATAGTTGTTTATTTATTTGTTCAGAAGGTTTATATTTGTATTGTGACTATTGTCTCTACTTTGTTTCTTGTTTGGCAGGCAATCAAGACATTTTCGGAAGCACGTCCACCTGGGATTTACAAACCAGACTACATTGATGCTTTGTATAGTTTTTATCATGAAAAGAAACCAGAGATGGTTGTTTGCCCTCCAACCCCAGAGTGGAAAAAATCTTCTGAACTGGATCTGAATGGCGATGCAGTGCCAGATGATGATGATGATGATGATGGAGATCCTACAGCTCCTCCAGATGTACGTTCATGTGTTCTTGTGTCTATGTATTTGTGTATATATATATATATATATATATATATACTAGTGCCCTTCCACCCTTAAAAGTCATAACATCCTCCCAACCCGCTGCCACGTGACACATATAATGCAAAATAATAATGCTATAATGCAAAAACATTAGTGGACGTTGGAGATGGAACTCCGCTGATTGCATTATATATGGTTTATTTTGCATTATAGATGGTTTATTTTGCGTTATAGACATAGACTATCTATAAACTGTCTACAATGCACTGTCTATATATATAAACAACATATTTTGCATTATAGACAGACTATGTCTATAATAAAAAATAAACTATAATGCAAAATCTATATTGCAATCCACAGAAATCCATCTGCAGTGTTCACTAATGTTTTTTGTTTTTTTGCATTATTATAGCGTTGTTATTTTGCATTGTATGTGTCACGTGGCAACACGAGGTTGGACGTTATGACTTTAGATTAGTTATTTTTGAAGTACATCCCTATATATTTTCATCTACAAATCTAAACTGAATTGAAAGATACATCTTTCACTTTGAAAAGCTCTGTTTTAGTGCAAAAAAAAAGCTCTGTTTTAGTGCCTCTAGTTTCTTTGTCTTGCTCATCAATATCTTACCATCTGATCTTGAGCATATAACATATAGAAGACTAATGAGACACGAACAACACCAACATATGATGTGTTAGGATCAAGTCTGCAGATTGCTAGAAATTTAATATAACAGAACAGAGCATAAAACAGCATATTGACGGACTACGATCTGATAAAAACTAAATGAACAAATAAAATAAAAGAAAAATGCTACTCCTATACTTAAGAGGCCATCATCTGAAAAGGCCACAGCAAGAAAGTTGAAATCTCAATATAATTCTGAATGGTTCTTCTGCAGAATACAAAGCCCTATTTATAATAACTAATAAAGACTCCTAATTAATTATTATAATAATCTAAAGGATAAACATGAATACAAGATTTCTAACAAACTAAAATATCTGAACAATTAATTAATACTCCCTCCGTTCCATGTTAATTGAGTCATTTTTCTATTTTGGGAAGTTCCAAGATAATTGAGTCATTTCTATTTTTGGCAAAAAGTAACACTCTTTTACTTTATTCTCTCATCATCTCTCTTACTTTATTCACCATCAAATTAACACACTATTCTTAATCCCCGTGCCGAAAAGAAGTGCCTCTATTAACAAGGAACAGAGGGAGTATCTAAAAAGATAAACTTGAAAGATATCTGTACTATGTAGCTAATAAGTAAGGGGTAAACTTGAAAGATATCTGCGGAATATATGGATGGATTGTGCTCTATCAATTACCTCCCTCTCGAAACAGCCTTGTCCTCAAGGTTGGTGTTTATATTATCTACGAAGCATGTGCTCTGACCGTGGGGGCTCATACCCCTCCGTTAGTGAGGATGACTGCACGCAAAATGGAAGATCGTGCAGAGGATGAAAGGTCAGAAACAATGTCCAGTAAGGCAGCAACCAATGTGGAAGCCAGTGGCTGTGTGCTATAGTTTCTGAAAAAATTTACTCTGGCTGCTTAAATTGATGGCCGTGAATTTCGGTCATATTCATCAATGTCTTCCCTGTCTAACCTTGAGCATGTAACATATAGGAGACTAATGAGACACGGACAATGCTTACAAATGATGACCTTCTGGGAGATAACATTCCCAGTGACCAAGAAGTAGTGATGCGGCAGTTTGTATACCAGACTATGAAGTTGCCTGGAGGGGTATGTTCTCCTGGAGTGTAGTGTTTTTATTTATAGTATATGGCAATATGCTACAAGCCTACAATGTTGCTGACAAAAGGGATTTTATTCATCTGCAGGTTAGAGGACCTCAGCACTTTCCTGGCTCCCATCCAGTTTCTCTCAACAGGTCTTAGTCGTCTTCTAGATATCTAAGTGCGGCTGTCTGTGTGCAGTAGGATGCTATATTAAACTGTTTGGTTTTGCATGAAAATATTACACAACATTCACCTTTTTGCTGATATTTATCAATCCATTCTCATTCGCATTCTATATTACCACTTTTAGATTGATGCTACTGGGACATCTTACACTCAAGTATTGCTACAGTTCTAGCCATTTAGTTCGAAAATTCTTAGGAGCTTCACAAACTGAATAAGAACCAAATCCTTTTCCTCACACATTCAATATTTATTTTTGACAACGCCTGTGTTAATCCTACAAAATGGGAGGTCTCACTTGGATTGAATTGCTAAAAACATTTAGCAGTGATAATCTTAAATGTGCTTTGGCCTATTTACTTAAAGAAAAAAAAATAGTGAAACTTATTTTTAATGCTCTACTAGTATAGGTGCATAATAGTCTCAACATCCATGTAGCCTAAAAATTCTACCAGTACTTGATTGAAGAAATGGACATTCACTTGAATTATATCTGATTACAGTTTCCTGTTAGCTTTCAGATTGTCACCTGTATTTTGCCTTAGATTGGTACTGTCATTATTTTGTGAGCTGCTGATCTAGTTGTTCATGTATCTATCAGGGAGAACTTACAACTGTTAAGGCAACGTTACTATTATGCAACATGGAAAGCTGATGGTACAAGATACATGATGCTTATCACTATAGATGGCTGCTATTTGATAGATAGGCATTTCAGCTTTCGCAGAGTCCAAATGCGATTTCCTTGCAGACATACTAATGAGGTATGTAAATATACTACATATAATTTGAAATTGTGAATATCTCTGGATTTTGTTTAAACTGCACAGATAATTGTTCTTTATTGATTTTTATTTGTGTGGTTTTATTTCTTTAGAAGGGAGGGGCTGAGAGAGTGTATCATCATTTTACGTTGCTTGATGGGGAGATGGTAATTGATACTATGCCTGATACCCAGAAGCAAGAAAGAAGATACCTTGTTTATGATATGATGGCCATTAATCAGGTTTCCCTTGTAGAGGTATATATGGAAACATACGTCTGTTTAATGTTCCCTACTTTCCTTGATGACCATTATCTTGTCAGTTCCCAACTTTTCTGTTTTTCTTATTTATGTCTTTAATACTCCCCCCATCCAGGCCTAAGCAACACGATTCTATTTTTGCATAGGAGTTTAGGTAGTGGTGTTTAGTGATTTAAATTATAAATAGTAAAGTAAGAAAGAGGAAAAGAGAATAAAGTAGGAAAGATAAGTGAGTTAATTTTTTCCAAAAAAAGAAACGTCTCACTTAGGTTGGAGCTTGGAAACATCCTAAAAAAGAATACGTCTCACTTAGGTTGGGACAGAGGGAGTAAAATATTGGCATTGGACAGTTGGCATTTTGGTAAAATATGTATCTTGTCTATTTTTACTGTTCAGCATTTAATCTAACTGTATCAGCAATGGCATAATAGTGAATCATTAACATCAGATGTGGGCATATTTACTTTGTCAATAATATCATCAAACTAAGTTTTTGTTCGGTTGATGAAAACTATCTCTTTAATGTGTCTAAGGTGTCCTCAGTTTTCATGGGAGACTATAAATCTTCAGTTTAAATGGGAATATGAGTATAGATGCTGATGGCTTAGTTCTGAATTCTGATCAAGACGAGGGATGGACTTGCCACAGCAAATATTTGTGATGACACGTCTGCTGTATAGGTTTTTCTTTTTCTGTATTTGAGGCTAGGAGAACTTGCTACAACCTGCTTTTTATTTCACTTCTCTTCCTGTATTGGAAGAAAACATTTTCTTTACTATTAAAATGGGTCCCTTTTTTAAACGTTATTGATTTTGATTCTTTTGTAATATTGATCTTTTGCACTCACACAAATGGATCATCTTTGAAGGCTATCAGTATGCACTCATTCTGTATAGAATCGGATACTTTTTTCTTGTTTTTTGTTCGAGAAAGGAGATTTATTAAAAAATTTGGAACATGGACATTATAATTTGTTTACTTTTGACATGGCATTTTATATTTGCTATAATGAAGAATGCATCTCTAGGGTGACTAGGTTTGTTCTCTGACACTCCAATCAATGGATGTCTTTAACTATTGGCAAACGCATACTGTCTTCCCATAATCCTGGTCCAGTCCTTTTGTTTCAGCCATTTAACTGTATACAATACCACTATTGGCAAGTGACTATTGTTTTTCCTTGTTGCAGGTGTAAGTCTATTTGTTTAAGTAATGTAATATATAGCATTACTGACCAGCAATTTTCATTTTACCTTGTTGCTGGTCCATGCTATTTGTTCGTCATTTAAGTGTATATATCCACTCATGTTCAGTATTGGAAGTTGTCCCTAGATTATTCTTTTCCACTACTAATAATTGTTTATTTTCTTTTTTCATTTTTTTTGCTCGTCTTATGTGAATATAGTTCTCTCTAAACTAATCTACTTCCCTGCAGCGACCATTTTATGAACGTTGGAAAATGGTTGAGAAGGAAATCATTGAGCCACGGAATTTTGAGAGACAACACATATATCAGAGTCAAAACCCTTACTATAGATATGAATTGGAGCCTTTCAGGGTTTGTAATCATCTTACTTTTTTATGCTGACCTCTCCCTATTCTTCACTAGCTCTGTATGATCATGCTTGTGCATTTTGATGTACTATGCAAGTGTGAATCCCAACATTTTTCGTCTATCTACTCATGTATTGTGTATTTTGCTATATTACCTAATCTGACAGGTAAGGAGGAAAGATTTTTGGCTTCTTTCTACTGTGACAAAGCTCTTGAAGGGATTTATTCCAAATCTTTCTCACGATGCAGATGGTCTTATTTTCCAGGTGCTTAAAAGACTGGAACCTGTATCTAACTTTTGATGTCCTTTTTTATATACTATGATAATCTTGATTATTGTTTCACCTGGCTAAAATTCTTTGACTTGGACTTGGTTTGATTTTTATATTGATTAATGACGCTCACCTATTAGTGTTGCTAGAACATTGGAAACATTGAAAATTTCTTATGTGAAGGATGACCGAGTGAGTATCATGTCGTTGATGAATATTTGAGAATTGTGCCGCATGTCCTAGGAGTTAAGTCTTGGTATGCATTACAGCTACCCTTTGGTTGAGTAGTATATCATAATATAATGTTGGTCCTTTGCACCTTAAGTATAATGTTCTTTTAAATTGTGAAGTGGAATATGCTGATCATCTTATAATAATTGTTATCTGCCACCCTTATCATGGCAGGGCTGGGATGATCCTTATGTTCCGCGGACACATGAGGGTCTCTTAAAGTGGAAGTATCCCGAAATGAATTCAGTAGACTTTCTCTTTGAGGTTTTCTTTCTTTAACTTTTCTGTAAACCATTAAATGGCACCTAGTTTCTTATGACCATGTCTTATAATTTGATTTTCTATCTTCTCCGATGCTTACAGATGGTTGAAAGTCACCAGATTCTCTATCTCCATGAGCGCGGGAAGAAGAAATTGATGGATAATAGGGTTGTGTTTCCCGGTCAGTATGTCTCTGTTTTAAAACACTCTAACTGGATAGCTTGTTTGCGACTAGGTTGAGTTCAATGAGTTCCTCAGCTCAAAATTTACGTATCTATCTGTCATTAAGATGTACTCCCTCCATCCCATAAAAATATGTGCACTTTTTTTTTCGTTCGTCCCATAAAAATATGGGCATTTCCATTTATGGAAAGTTATCCCAATTTATTACCTCTAAACATCAAGTTATTTACAACTTATACCACCATTAAAACACTAATAATAATGGGGGTCCCACTATTCACTACCACTACTTTAACTACCCTTCTCCTCATCTCTTTTACTTTACCAATTTTGTCTTAATTCCTGAGCCATATTATATAACCATATTTTTATGGGATGGGGGGAGTGTAATGCTTGCCATGCGTTGAATGGAAGTTTACAAATTACTCTCCTTGTAATAATTTTGTCTGTTTATATCTTTGTCGGGGATGTTGGAAGCACATAGCATGATCCTTTGTAGCTAGTAACTTAATCTGTAGGATGTCTATTTGATTCCGCTTTAGCTAAATATTGGTGGAGCAGAGAATATCACTTCTGCTTGCATAGATTTTCCGTTCTTAATCCTAGTGAATGCTTGCCTTGGTTGGGTTTTTCTTACTCCCTTTACTGCAGACGATGGGCCTGATGCATCAGCATATAATGGTAAAATTATTGAGTGTTCGTGGAACTCCAAGGAAGACGCGTGGGTTTGTATGAGGGTCAGGGTGGACAAAGGGAACCCGAATGATTTCAACACATACAGGAAGGTACGATCCTAATCTCATTTTAATTTGGTTTTTTACTTCAAAACTGCTTCGGCGCCAAATCACATCGTTCTGAAACTAAACAATTAGGTGATGAGAAGTATCAAGGACAACATCACCGAAGATGTATTGTTGAACGAGATCAATGAGATCATCTGTCTTCCAATGTACTCTGATAGGATACAAAGCGAAAGCAAAGTGCACAATGCATCACGTCGTAGGTGAACAAGAAGTTCGATAAATGAAGTGCACCTTTGGAGAAAAATTACTTCTCTGCAGCACCTAATACAAAATGGAAGATCTGCAAGAACCAGCCAACGAGGAATGTTGTATGTAAACCGATCCGTGGGTGCACCATCTCATTGTTGTCGGAAATGATTCAAGAGGAATCATCTCCTGTTTTCCCCTCTTTTCTTAGCATAGTCGTCTTAGGTGATTCAATAGGATGATGATCCTTTGTATATTATTGTTATCAGCTGCAGTTGCCTTGAATAGTAGTTGGTAAATTTGTTTCAAAGAAGTGTGAAGATTTTAATTTATTTGTGCCGTCTTCGATCACCAAATTTTGCTCGTGTCTAAAGTTGAGCAAATTATTCAAAATCAAAGTTTTCAGTCTGATCAGGTTAAGAATTTATAATCTGGTTTCAAATTTTGAATATTTGGTTATATTGTATTTCATTTTTGGTTAAATTCAAAATTGAATTATAATATTTAAAGAGGCCTCAAACTTTGCTTCATCACTAGGTTTGCTGCCACAACAAGTGTGTGAGTTGGCCAAGCAATAGAGAGATTAATGCCCTCAAACCTATTGCTACAAGTCGCTACAGTCTACCATCTTTATCTTTATGTTTATCCATACTATCATAACAAGAGGATGATAAATTGTCATTATTTATTCTTCAACCAGTGTCTACCTGGGGGTAATACATAGTCCAAATGTTTTTCAAATACGAAAAATTAGAAGAAAGAATAAAAAATAAAATACAACAAACAAGGTTAAAAAAAAGTAAAGATTATGACATTAATAAAGTGGAGCAAAAGAAATATAAAAACTTAAATCTATTCAAATTAACAAAATACAAAAGAAAATGATGTTCATAAATTTTGGAAAACTTCAAATTATTAAGAGACCACATGGGAGCAAGAGTTATCTAATGAAATCATAAATTGATTAACTTCATCAACTACATCCAGAGTAGGAGCAAGAGTAGGCATATTGTGTTTTGGAGGCAAAAGGCGGCAATTAAATGGGCTACTCATGGAGAATGGAATTCCAAATTCTTCCATGGCTGGGTCAGACAGAAGAGGGTTAAGTCGAGGATACACACGGTTGAGGTTGGGGGCAAGCACTGACGGAAGAAACAGAAATCAAGGATTCGGCGACCGCATTCCTCCAGCAGCTTCTGACCTCGGATGTTGGGGACCTAGCACAGCCCGATTGATCTCTTATACATACATTGCCAGATTCGGTTGATCAGGAGGCTCTGTGTTCGCTGTCGCAGGAGAAGGAGGTTAAGGATGCAGTTTTTGGGATCAGTGGAGATAGTGTGTCTGGGCCGGATGAGTTTACTTCATTGTTCTTCCAGCACTGCTGGGACACTGTGGGGCGAGATGTGATTGCAGCTGTCGGAGACTTCTTCAGTAGGACGTTTATGCCCAGAAGCTTCACGGCGACCATGATCGTTCTCATTAGCCTAACCTGGTCACGTGGGGAGATTTTAGACCGATCAGCCTCTGCAATGTTACGAACAAGATCATCACAAAGATCCTGGCTTCGAGACTTGCACCTCTACTTCCCCTTGTCATTGCGCCGAATCAGAGTGGATTCAAGGGCCGCCTGCTTAGCGACAATGCTCTTCTGGCTTAAGAGTTGATACATGACCTGGGGAAGGAGCTCTCGGGTAGAGGGAGATCGCCCAACCTGGCTCTCAAGCTGTATATGGCGAAGGCATATGATAGAGTCCAGTGGTCGTTTCTACTCAAGGTTTTGGACACGATGGGCTTCTCACAGACCTGGGTAGATATGATCAGGAGATGCATCTTGTCATGTTGGTTTTCTGTCCTGGTGAACGGTGGCCCTGTAGGCTTCTTTCAGTCATCCAGGGGGCTGAGGCAAGGAGACCCCTTATCCCCTTCCCTCTTTGTGTTGGCGGCAGACTACTTATCTAGATGTCTTGACAGATTGATCAAGGGGAATAGAGAGATGGACAATAGATGTCGGAAAAAAGCCCCCGTTATCACTCACCTCTCCTATGCGGATGACATCATCATTTTCTCGAGGGCTCATAGAGAGGCGGTGGAGAAATTGGTTGGATGCCTAGATCACTACATAGCCGTATCTGGTCAGCTGGTGAACAATGGGAAGACGCACTTCTTTTTGGCGAATGAACACATGGAGTTCGCTGACGTTGTGGAGGAGGTTGGAGGATTTCAGAGAGGGGCGATGCCTTTTACATACCTTGGGGTGCCGATTTTCCGAGGAGCGAGAAGGGCAGACCATCTGTTGCCCCTTAGGCAGAGGCTGGTGGACAGGATCCACAGCTGGTCCCACCGACATCTTGCTTTTGGGGGTCGTCTGGCTCTGATTAAGAGCACCCTGGCCGCCATCCCGCTACACATTTTACAGGTTATGAACCCTCTGCTTGGATTTCTAGACGAGTTGGAGCAGATTTTGGCTAGATATTTTTGGGCACAGTTGGAGAGAAGAGGAAGCTGCACTGGATTTCTTGGAGACATATTTGCTTGCCTTTTGATGAGGGTGGCTTGGGTATTCGCCGCTTCAGGGAGGTGGTAGTGGCTTTTGGGTTCAAGCTGTGGTGGAGACTGCTAGCTCAGGACTCTCTCTGGGCCCAGTTCATGACCCAGAAGTACAGTATCCTTCCTTGTCATTTTCATACATCCCCTTGTTGGTCACATGATAGTCCTACTTGGCGTCGTTTGAGTCGTATTTGGTCATACATGCATGAGTATATTCGTTGGTCCTTGGGTGAGGGGAAGATCAGCTTCTGGGATGATGTCTGGCTTGGGACTAGCTCCATCCGGAGTCTGTGCGTCCCGGGAAATGATCCTCCTCAATCTCAGGCCGTTACATCATATTGGCATGAGTATGCATGGGATGAGGATATGCTGCATAGTTTATTTTTCAGGTTTGGCGTACCTCTCGATGTGATAGACCAGATCAGAGCCACGCCGATCGAGTTGGGGGCGAAGGATGTGAGGCGGTGGAGTCTGACTAGCCATGGCGAGTTCTCTGTGACCTCAGCCTGGGAGAGCATCCGGACTAGACTGCCGAAGAGGGAGATTTTTGGTATTATTTGGAACCAGGGGTTGACTCCTACCGTGTCGGTGTTCATTTGGAGGTTACTATTTGGTAGGCTGCCGGTAGATGAAAAGTTGCAGAGGAGGGCAGTTGAGTTAGTATCTAGGTGTCAGTGTTGTAGGTCTCCTTGGGTCGAGTCTCTCAACCATATCTTTTTTTCGAGTCAGTTGTCGATTTCTGCATGGGAGTACTTCGATGTCTGGTTTCCTTCCTCGCACACACCGATTCACACGAGCACCGATATTGCACTTAGACTAAGTCACTGGCGGAGGTCCTCTTTCCAGAGGGCTCCCGCCATGCATATTAGTTTTCTTGTTCCTTATTTGATTGCTTGGTTTCTTTGGACGGAGAGGAACGACTGCAAGCATGGCGGTCGTCCTTTTCGTCATTCACATGTTATTTGGCAGGTCACTCATCATCTGCATGTGCTAGTTTTGGCTGGCAGGATCACCTCGACTCATTGGAGGGGATGCTCGCCTCGGTTGATTTCATGCCTTTCTCCCCCAGACAGCGTGTTCTGCGGTCGCTCATGGTCCTATGGCGTCCCCCTGATGCACCTTGGGTGAAGATGAACACAGACGGCGCCTTCTCTACATCGACACTGGCGGCTGGGGAGGGAGGATTGGTTCGTGGTTCTGATGGAAGCCTTATGCGGGCCTTTTGTGCTCCGATAGCCGCATCATCGAGCTTTGAAGCGGAGCTTTTGGCTCTGATTCGGGGTTTGGAAATGGCTATGGAGCTTTCTACTCACATTTGGATAGAGCTGGACTCAGCGGCTCTGGTTAGTTTGTTGTCATCTAGACACTTTGGCTCCGCGGATTTTAGACACCATATGGCTTTGATCCGGAGCATGACAACTCAACGGCATGTTCGATTCTCACACATCTACAGAGAGGGGAACCGGGCTGCTGATTTTCTGGCAGGTAGGGGGGTCCAGACCCCTGCCCTTACATATTTTGATCCAATCTCTAAGCCTCGGTACCTAAAGGCGCTAGTTAGGATGGACCAGCTGGGATATCCTAACTTCCGTTTTTGACATAGAGATGTGGGTTGATCTAGATCTTCTGGTGGTTGATTTTGGTCCTTTCTGGTTTCTCCCCTTAGTGTATTTAGTCATCTTTTTTCCACTTGATATAATGGAGGATCTGTTAGGAATTCTTGTGTTCATCTAATGAGCGCAGCGGAAATTGCAGACAAGAATAACAGATCTAGATTCATAATCATATTGCAAGTTGAGCACGTAATACACAACGGAACTAAATCTTACTTGTTGTGTTGTTTTCTTCTACGATTGTGTCCTGCAAGTTGAATCCACTACTATCGAGGTCCACGTGTATTCTGATCCGATGCAGGAACAATTCCTCGGTACAATCGCTCTATAGAGAAAGCTAGGAATTCTCTACAAAGCTTTACGTATTTTCTCTCTAATGTTACGCTATTTCTCATCTCCCACAATGGAGAATAAATAACCATTATATATAGACAAAGAGTCATTAGGGTTATTAGATTGTTGGGCTTATGGACTAATTATAATTGTAGCCCAACTATAATTATTTAATCCATATTAATCTAATCTAGCCCATATCCTTTCAATCTCCCACTTGGACTAGCATTAGATATAATACGCAGTTCCAACTTTGTACCCTTGAGCGGATCCAAAATACACTTATAGTGTGACCCTTTAGGCCCTCATTATCGACGACGATCTAATCGAAGTCTGCACAAAACTCCTAGACTGCGTTGGCAGCATAGCTCGATATATGAAGGACGTTTACGTGAATTCGGTAAACAAGCCTTTACACAAAGTTTATAGTAACATCCTTTCATTCACGAACCACCCGATTGAGCCTAAGATTTGTCATGTGTCATCCAAATAGCTCAATCACTTTATCTCATCTTTATTAAATGACCCATTCGATCATATTCAATTACTTTAATTGAATATATCTTTGCATTGGCCAATGACTTAATGGTCAAGTAATATAGAGAATTTGAGTGTTCTCTCGAAATTCTAATCGAGGAATGAATCTCATTCTTGGCTCAACTACCATTTCCATTTATCTTATGATGTACCCAACACAAGTCCGTGTCTTAATCCTCCGAGGGGAGGCAAAGCGTTGTACAAGGTCAAAGCACATCACTCAACAAACAAAATGTGTAATGACCTCAGATCCAAGGACTATTACATACTTCATGTACTAATAAACTGTAGACACTTCACAAAACAGTTTAATAGTAGGGTATACCAATACTCTCCAAAGTATACCATGTGTCCATCACGAGTATCTAATATCTCATTGTTGTGAGAACAACTACATTCTCGAAGAATGTGATGCAAACCCCATGCTAACCTATAACATATCACCAATATCCCATTCTTGATGATCATTGGTTAGGGCTATTTTAGAATTATACTATATCATTAATGTCTCACACCATTAACAACAATCATAATTCAAGGGAACAAATATTTAGAATAAAATCAAACATTTAAAACAATTATTCCAATAAGTGCACAAAACCCATAGGAAATAAAATTTTCATATAATGTGATCAAGTAATATTGTCTCAACACAAAATGTTTCTAAGACATATAAAACTGTAACTCCCACTAATTCAAAGCCATCTACCAACATGCATAACACCTAAGCTCTCAAAGTGCTTGTTGTGTTTTGCTATACATAACGGTTTGGTGAAAGGATCAGCCAAGTTATCATCAGTGGGTACTCTTTCTAATTTTATGTCGCCTCTTTCAATTATTTCTCTGATAAGATGATATCTTCTGGGAACATGCTTGTTCCTGTTCGTAGCTCTGGGTTCTTTTGCTTGCGCAACAGCACCAGTGTTGTCACAATACAAAGGTATTGCACTATTGGCACTCGGAATGACACCCAGTTCTTTAACGAACTCTAACAAAGCAACAGCTTCTTTGGCAGCTTCAGATGCAGCAATATACTCGGCTTCGGTGGTGGAATCGGCAGTTGTACCTTGTTTGGAACTATTCCAACTCACTGCTCCACCATTGAGGACAAAAACATATCCAGACTGAGACTTATAGTCGTCATGGTCTGTTTGGAAACTAGCATCAGTGTACCCAGTAACTGATAACTCTGGTTGTCCACCATAGACTAAGAAATATTCTTTAGTCCTTCTAAGGTACTTAAGAATAGTCTTAACGGTTTTCCAATGTTCCTCACCGGGATTTTGCTGAAATCTGCCTGTCATGCTAAGCGCATAGGCCACATCTGGCCTAGTAGAAATCATGGCATACATAATAGATCCTATAGCCGAAGCATACGGGATCCTTTTCATGTTGTCTCTTTCTTTGTCATTAGAAGGACAATCCTGCTTTGACAATACAATGCCATGTCCCATAGGAAGAAAACCTTTCTTAGAATTCTCCATTGAAAAGCGCCTTAGCAACTTGTGTATGTAAGTGGATTGTGATAATCCCAACATCCTATTCGGTCTATCTCGATAGATCTTGATTCCAAGGATGTAGGAAGCATCACCCAGATCCTTCATCATAAAGGAACTAGACAACCATTCTTTCACGGATTGCATCATGGAACGATCGCTTCCCATAATCAAGATGTCATCAACATATATGATAAGGAAGACAACGTTACCATTCTCGCGTTTACTATAAACACATGGGTCCTCTTTGCTTCTGACAAAACCAAACGATTTGATTGTTCTGTCAAAACAAATATTCCAACTCCTCGAAGCTTGCTTAAGTCCATAGATGGACTTCTTTAGCTTGCACACTGCATTCGGCCTTTCTTTCGATACAAAACCTTCTGGCTGTGTCATATAGACATCTCCTTCTAATTCTCCATTAAGAAATGCGGTTTTGACATCCATTTGCCAAATGTCGAAATTGTAGTATGCAGCAATTGCAAGTAATATCCTAATGGACTTGATCTTAGCAACTGGCGAAAAGGTTTCATCATAGTCAATGCCTTCGCGCTGACTATAACCCTTTGCCACTAACCTAGCTTTGTAGGTTTGTACTTTGCCATCTGCATCTCTCTTCTTTTTGAAGATCCATTTGCAACCTATGGGGTAAACCCCATCTGGCAAGTCAACTAGTTCCCAGACTAAGTTGAAGTACATCGAGTCCATTTCAGATATCAAGGCTTCAAGCCACTTCTCTCGATCGGTGTCCGACACCGCCTCGGTATAGGTCTGAGGCTCATCATCATCTAAATCAACTTCATCATCTTGGTTCTCAACCATTAGATTCAGTCTCTCAGGTGCACGACGAATCCTTCTAGGCCTATTGAGTTGGTTTTCTTCTGGCTCGGGCTGTTCATTCTGATTGTGAGTAGGCCCAGGAATATCACTATGATCTTCTTGAGGTAGAGGTGATGCAACTATTGTATCATCTTGTATTTGATGCATCTCATTGTCTTGAGGAGGTTCTTCGAGAGTCCCTCTAAGGTCTCCTCTAATAGTATTTTCCCCTTCCAATAGATCATCAAAAACTCCCACTGAGTTATTGTTCAAACCATTTGACAATACATCATCCTCATTGTTAACTTGTGGTTCTTGAATTTCTTCAAGATCTACTGTATTTTGACCTTGTTCCTTGCAGACATAACTGTCTTCAAGGAACGTCACATTCCTTGATGTTATCACCTTGTGATTTTCAGGACAGTAGAAATCGTATCCCCTAGTTTGTTTAGGATATCCCACAAAGTAACACTTCTCACTTTTAGATTCCAACTTATCAGTCATTTGTTTCTTAACAAAAGCTGGACAACCCCAGGTCCGCATATAGTTAAGACAAGGCTTTTTACCATACCATAACTCATATGGTGTTTTCTCAACTGATTTAGATGGAACTCTATTCAGAATGTAAATAGCAGTCAATAAAGCATGACCCCAGAGAAATAAAGGAAGACTAGCTAAACTCATCATGGATCGAACCATATCTAATAATGTTCGGTTTCTCCTTTCAGATACTCCATTCATTTGTGGTGTACCAGGAGGTGTCCAGTCCGACTGAATTCCATGCGATTTCAAGTAATCAAGAAATTCTCGGCTCAAGTATTCCCCTCCTCGATCTGATCGAAGAGTTTTTATACTTTTCCCAAGTTGTTTCTCAACTTCACACTTAAACTCTATAAATTTCTCAAAGGCCTCAGATTTGTGTTTCATAAGATACACATATCCATACCTTGTCAAATCATCAGTGAAAGTAATGAAGTACGAATAACCACCTTTTGCTTGAGTTGGAAACGGTCGGCACACATCTGTGTGGATCAACTCTAGCACATCATTAGCACGCACCCCTTTCCCAGAAAGTGGCTTATTAGTCATCTTTCCTTTGAGACAGAATTCACAAGCACCATATGATTCAAAATCAAATGAATTTAGATAGTCTAACTTTCTCAATCTCGCTATCCTTTTCTCATTGATATGACCAAGTCTACAATGCCAAAGATAAGTAGCATTATCTGTATTACATAGCTTAAGTCTTTTATTTTGTACATTGAGAATATCCCGTTTGCATTCAAGCATATATAATCCATTCTCTAAAGAGGCATTTCCATAAAACAATCCATTATTAGAAAACGAGCACCTGCTGTTTGCAAAATGGAAGGAAAAACCTTCGATGTCCAACATCGGAATGGAAATAATATTCTTTGAAATAACTGGAACGAAATAACAATTATGTAAATCTAGTCTATGTCCTGAGGGAAGATCTAATCTATAAGTTCCCACGCGTTCGGCAGCAACTTTTGCTCCATTTCCAACACGTAGGTCTACTTCCCCAGGCCTCACTTTCCTGCTGTCAATTAAACCTTGCACATTATTACAAATGTGTGAACCACAAGCGGTATCCAATACCCAGGATTGTGAGTTATTCATAGACATATTTATCTCAATGACAAACATAGCTGAGCTCCCACTCATTGCACCTTGTGCCTTGAGTTTTGGGCAGTCTCTCTGCCACTCCGTGAAATTTGACCTAGTCAATTTGTTTGTTTCCATCATACACTCATAAGATAAGTTTGACATATTATCTGAACAGAAAATAAAACGAAAAGCAAATTAGAAAAGCATACAAAGATCACAATCGCATCACTAATCAAACAAGGGTTTATTGTATTGATTAGCTCCCACTAATTTTAACATATATTATGTCCCCCAAACATAAAATACGAATTTATATCTAATATAAATTTTAGTGGTCCAAGATCCAAGTCTATATTATTGCAGCCTCTGCGAGGGCTGATGACTACAATAATATCACCAGGTAGGCCTCCAAGCCAATTGTAACAACAATTTTACAATTCTTGGTTTATTAATCCAATTAATATACGTCCATAAATTATTCTGGTTGCGAGGGCTACTCAAAATAATTTAAGCAAGTCAACCCCATCACACGATGCCAACCATGCATCTATGAATGAGCCTAAACCTTGTAGATTTAGAGTAAACGCGAGGGCGTAAAACTCGTGGTCGAAAAGACTAGGAACATCAAACAATTGTGATGGACGACGCGTTTGTTTCAAAACAAGACTTATATTTTGTGGGGAAAAGTGTGATACTAGTTCTGTGAATATAATATCCAATATTAAACTTCAAACAATTACTGGGCGCCGCCTACCCAGACATAGTATAACACGGACTACACATACTGGGCGCCGCCTACCCAGACATAATATAACACGGACTACACATACTGGGTGCCGCCTACCCAGACAATAAAACGGTCTCTAACTACTATAGTTAAAAAAATAAGCATAAAATCAAATAGCATGCTTATCACATAAGATATCAAATAATGCTCACCGAATAAAATCAAATTTTATTCTCTAATTAAATGTGGATTTAATCATATTAATTCTAAATTAATATAATTATACATATTTAATATTAATTCCAAATTATTATTGTGTTGTGGAGTATATATCATTTCCAGATGATAACTATGTCCCAATTTGTTAATCTAATTAACGAAACTAATCCAATCTATATTAATTCTAAATTAATAAATTTATAAATCAAGTAATAATTTCAAATCATCATCAAGCACATATATTATTTATTATTCCAAAAATAATAATATTAACAAATTCTAGCTCATTAATCCAATTAATTAATTCATCATCTAATTTATATCAATTCCAAACTAATATAAACAAATATTTAATATTAATTCTAAAATAATATTAAAACTAATTTACTATTATTATTCAAAATAATGATAGTAAATATTTTATTGGCTTGATTAATATTATTAATTCTAAATTAATAATGTGATTTACAGTGAACAAAACCACAATTCGGATCCGACCCGGATCTTCAAAACCCGCTAGGGTTCTCGGAAAAGAACAGACGCCCCTCTGTGGTGCTGCCTTCACGCCGTATTTATTCCACCAACTCTGCAGCCCATCGCCACTCACCGCCGCCATGGGCGCAAAGCCGAGGATCCCCGCGACAACCGCTGCCGCCATGGGCTCAAAGCCGAGGACCACGGCACAATCGCTCTCCCCCAGCTTCAGCAGCTACTGCAAAGTCGCCGAAATCGCAGCTCGAATAGTCGATGAATAGTCACAGCAACAACATTGTTGTGGAATATCATTATTTAAAAGTAACGATGTTGCAGTAGATTACTTGATACTCATAATAATAAATATATTATTATTATTAATTTGGATTATGGGTTTATCCAATTCTCTGATTCATTCACGAGATATAATGCGCATCTGATCAGCAAATCTTCACCTTACTTTTAGAATCACAATCTATTAATCTAATTAATATATTATATCGTCAGTTCGAAACTAACTAGATACATATAACATATTCATTCAAAATTGAATAATTTTCACAGATCAATTAAATGAATCAAATCAGAGTTTTGATTTCCAAAATCATCCACAAATTAATTAGGAAACAAAATTAATTATGAATCAAGCCCCGGGCTCTGATACCACTGTTAGGAATTCTTGTGTTCATCTAATGAGCGCAGCGGAAATTGCAGACAAAAATAACAGATCTAGATTCATAATCATATTGCAAGTTGAGCACGTAATACACAACGGAACTAAATCTTACTTGTTGTGTTGTTTTCTTCTACGATTGTGTCCTGCAAGTTGAATCCGCTACTATCGAGGTCCACGTGTATTCTGATCCGATGCAGGAACAATTCCTCGGTACAATCGCTCTATAGAGAAAGCTAGGAATTCTCTACAAAGCTTTACGTATTTTCTCTCTAATGTTACGCTATTTCTCATCTCCCACAATGGAGAATAAATAACCATTATATATAGACAAAGAGTCATTAGGGTTATTAGATTGTTGGGCTTATGGACTAATTATAATTGTAGCCCAACTATAATTATTTAATCCATATTAATCTAATCTAGCCCATATCCTTTCAGGATCCCGGCTTGTGGGACCTCTACTCTGCATCTTCATGTTCTTGTTTAGATCTTAGTCACTTTTGGGCTAAGATCAAGCTTTTGGAATATTACATTTTGATCGTATTTATGGGTTGGGTGTCTGCCTAAACCCCATTCACAAAGGGCGTTTTTGTTTAAAAAAAAAGAGTAGTCATATTGTGCAAATAACAATTTGATTGGGTTGGGTAATAGAATGTTAGCAGGGAGATATATATGCGCATGTCCATCATTAAGACCACCATTAATACCATCTCGAAATACTTGAAACCCATTTAGAAAAATCCTCCAACATGGACGCTTCATGAAAAAAATCAATACCAAAAAGTCTCATATTTTTAGTGAACTTCAAAATGTACTTGTATAAATACGAAGAAACAATATGCTTCAGCGCATATGATAAGCTTTGCCTTGATAAGCTTTGCCTTAATAATCAACTCAAGCAATTGCTCTGCCAGGTTTTATATTGTAAATAGAATTCTCATTCACGATGCCATGAATTTTAAACCGAGAAGGACCTGTGCTACCACTAGGCTGTTAGGGCTGGTATACTGAAAAACATGTATCGAGCACTTCGCACGAATATAATTTCTTGTATACAATAAACTCTACAATCCACTTTTAAACCAAAAGGGAAAAGGAGTAATTTTATTATATTATGTTTCCTTATTCAATTATAAGATGTTTCTGAAACATTTAAATGTATAAGAAGAAAATCTTTTGCTTAGTAGACTGATTATTAGCGACGTTCACATTAGGTAACACGGTTGGTTCTATGCAATGCTTTGTAGAAGAGAAACATAATTTCATATAACTAAGATAGACTTTGGATACCTACCGTGAAAGATTGCATTGTCAGACCGCATGATTCCTTTGACCTTAGGAAATAAACAACACTGTTGTGTGTATAACATTGAACAGATCTACAGTGAGATAAGTATTTCATGCTATTTACTGAATGACGAGGTCTCGGTGATATTGTTCCTTAACCAATGTTTTAACATTGAGCTACGTGATACATTTTTTATTAGCACTAAAAATACCTGCATGTTTACATGGTAGATCTAGTATAGCTAAAGTTTAGTATCGGATATCGAACACGGGGAATAAATTTACAGATTGTCTACCACATACACATCCTCAAATACTATTTGCAAAAACATGATTTTTTGGTTTGAGTAATTAACTAGAAAGAAATAAAAAGAAAGCAAGTAGTGAAACAAAAGTGCAGTAAACTTAGTTTGAGAAAGCAGATGAGACAAAGGAATCCTAGGGTAGTGATTTCATCAACTCATTAGTAATTCTAATTATTTAGTTCTATGTTCATCCGGCTCAAGCTCTACTAGGAGCTATTCCTATCATGTATCAACACTCATGTCAGGGATCTATTCATTTATTTATATATTTTGTGTTGGGCCAGTCAGAGATCTATAGAGGTTGGACTTGTGCCAAACTGGTTTTGCTTTTAAATAATTAAATTGAGCCTCAATTTAATTCAAGTGCAAACAAATACTCCCTTAGTCCGCCATTAGGTGTCCCGGTTGAGCATTTTAGTCCATCCACCATTAGTAGTCCCAGTTCACTTTGACTATAAATGGTAGGTATACTTCACTTTTCACTAACTCATCACACTCGCATTCTGTTATAAAACTAATATTTAAAACTGAGTGTCACATTCCACTATTTTTTCTCACCCACTTTCTTTTATATTTCTTATAACCCGAGCCGAACTCAAATGAGACTCCTAATGGTGGACGAAGGGAGTGTTATAATTAAGCCACCGTAGTAATATAATATTGACTGCTCCTGTCCAATCTCAAATTATGAGTATTCAAGGCTTTCCTCTTTAATATATTATTTCCCGTGCTTAAGATATAAATATCCATTAATTAATTTAAGCCTGCTGCTGAGATTAATTATCTAATATCGTTTTCCAAGAGTGGTCTAGTTCGGAAAATATATTTATCATTCATGGAATAAATTTCAACTAACTAGATTTCTTGAATAATAGTAAATGTTTATTTCGTACACCTCTTGAGGATATTATCAAACTAGACTCACCTAGCGCACGATTCATTGCAATAACAATACTAGCACTTCCAGATATTGATCATCACTACCCAAGATATCAGTATTCTTGTGTTACGAAAAATCCACACCTATTGATAAGTCAAAGTAGAGCATAACCAATATCGTATGCTCAATTTTATGTCAACAATGATTAAGAAATAACAATCATTGAGCCCTCGTATTTCAGTAAATAGCAAGAAAGACTTATCTCACTGTTAGATCAGTTCAATGCTATACTACACAAGGGATATTTATTTTCTACTTATCTCACTGTTAGATCCATTCAGTGCTATACTACATGATAAGGCTCATTTCATGCATCGGTTTAAGGGTAAAATGTATACTACTTGATCGGTTTATCGCGCAAAACAAGTGTTAAAATGTGCAGAAAATGCAACTTGACCAAGGCAGCAAGGCCGAACTGATCAAGCAAGTACAAAAGGCGAAAAAGTGCCAAGAATCAGGGGAGTTGATCAAGGGGAACGATCAAGTAGTTAAGTGGGGACCACTGGCTTCTAGAAGAAGAACAATGAGGAAATGAGCTGGATACGGCGCACCATTCTGTTATCAAGGACGACGTTCTAGAAGGGGACACTTGCAGGAACATGAGAACGCAAGGACGAAGCTGTTATATGAATCTGTTACCAAAAAGCATCGTCATTCTAGAAGAACAACACGTAGCAATCAATGAGTCGCTCACTCTCAGAATGAGCGAATATTCCCTGTCAAGATCATTATCCAGCTGGGAGTCGAATCGAGCTTATAAATAGATGATGTGCCACCACAAGAGAGGGATCCGACACTTTACTTTCCGTCTAGTTTAGCTTAGCTTAGTTATCTAGCGTAGTTAAGCTCTCTAGCTTAGTTTAGTTCAGTTCTCTAGCTTAGCTTAGATAGCTTAGTTAAAAGGGCGACCGAAGGGAGCGCTGCAGAATACTCATTTCTGTTAGCGTTATCTTAAGTTTCCCGCTGAGATTCTTCTCAGTTTTTACCGCTTTCTTAGCTTTCGAAGTGTTAGCTTAGTTTAAATTTCGCGATGTACTCAGTTTTTAGTTTAATCAAAGTTATTTTCATTTACATTCTCGCATTTACTTTTCTGCTGTTAACTGCAATTCACTTGACCCAGTAGTTAAAGTTCCATTGATCAAGCTAGCTAGTTAAATTCTGCCTAGAGTAAGGACAATAGTTAAAAACTCCCAAGTTAAAGCGTGGCAGCAGCCAACCCCCCTGTTCACTACTCACACACTCGACACACCAACTTCTCTGTGGGATCGACCCTGAACTTGCCGCTTTACTGTTAAAGTTGTGTAAAATTGGGAGTTTACAAATTACTTTGGCAAGGAAGAAAGAGCGAGAGCAAGACTGCAGTGATTAAGTGGCAACGACAATTTGCTAACTGATCCCACCGGTTCGGTTATCATTCCATATAACTTGATCCGCATTCTAATCGCGTTTTCGCCTCTTTCCAAGTCCCGCCAAAATGGCGCCGTTGCCGGGGAAGCATGGTGTTATTTTATGTTTGTGTGTAGTGCGTAGGAGTAAATAGCTTTATTTCTTTCTTTTCTCATTTGTTTTTCCTGCTGTTGATGAGAAGGTACCACCAAGGCGATTACTGGAATCATCCCTTTATATACAGAAGAACTAACACTCAGTGGAGAATCCAGGAAGCCGGTGTAGTTACCACTCGTTACAGAGCCGCACAAGCAGCAGCAGCCACCGAGCAGAACACTAACCCACTACCACCTGAACAAGCAGAAGTAAAAATGGTCCTTGTCCCTGATGACTCGGGAATCGGCTCTCTACACGCTCATGATGAGAGAGAGCCCACACATGCCATCACCGCTACTCCTGGGATGTGGACCATCGCAATCAAATCAGGAGTACTGGCCGTTTTGTCCCACTTCTACGACATTTGGAAGGAGTGTCCGTATGCTTTTCTGGAGGAATTCTGCCGATACTGTGATATTCAGCCCGTGCCAGCTAGATCCACATCCGAAGATTACAGGCTTAAGGCTATTCCCTTCGTTTTGAAGGTGGACGCGGGTGTCTGGCTGTCTAGTCTGCCAGAAGGATCCGTCAGGACTTGGGCTGAATTCCGCATGATATTCCTCGATCGTTTCTTTCCAGCATCGAAAACAAGTGCCCTGAAAAGGGAAATTACAGAAGCCAGACAGGAGTATGACGAGCCCCTCGGCCAGTACTGGGATAGGTTCCAAGGGCTGCTTCAAGCATGCCCTAGCCACAAGCTGGAAGAGAAGGAGATCTACTCGATCTTCTATGGCGGACTCACTGTGGACAGCAAGAATGACCTCAACCTCGCAGCACAAGGGGACTTCTCAAAAACCGCATTTAGCCAAGCTAAGAATACTTTGGAGAGGCTGATTGAGGCTAAGCGGTCGTACGAAACATCTCAAGGGCAGTACAGGAGAGGAGCAGTGCACGCAGTAGAGGCGCACAACGATGAAAAGCTGGAGGCTCGATTCGAGCAGATGGAGAAGAAACTACTGGAAGCAGTAGAAAAAATGAGACCGCCGCCACCGCCTGCACTGAAGGAGACACAGTATGTGCCGCAGCCGCCACTGCCAGAAGAGCATCACTACTATTACTGCGAGTTTCCCCCTGAGTTAGAGCAAGTAAACGCCGTAGGCCACTGGAACACAAATGGCAACTGGATCCAGGGGAAGCAGAGAGATGCTCCGTGGAGGGACCACCCCAACTTCAGATGGACTGATCAGAATCAAAGCCAACCACAACTAACCGCGACACAACAGGTACAGCCCTCTGACGGGCAGTCCAACTGGCCAGCTCGAATCCTGGATAGACCAAACACTGGAGGGAATAGAATGCAGGGATGTCAGGCAGGTTGGTCAAGTGGACCTCAAGAGAACTGGTTAAGTGGAGGACAGCCTAGCTGGTCAAGCCGACAACAAGGAGAATGGGGGTACCAACACCAAGCCCCTCAGTATAGCAACTAGGGAAGGCAACCAAGTAATCAAATGGTGAGTTATGTTCCGCAGTACCACATAGGAAACCAGCAAAATCAAGGGAACCCACAGTATTTTCAAAGAAACCAACAAAATCATCTTTCCCAAGACCAACCAGGACAGTATGGACCCTCCGGTTTCTACCAGCAATGCCATGGGGGAGGCTGATTTAATCAGAGAAATAACATGCAGCAAAATAAAGGTCCAGGGGATATGATGATCCCACACCAGCCCCATGATGATGTGCGAGAAATACAGGAAGCCCAGAGAGAACAGAGAGCTGCATTGGAAATGCTTACGAAGCAGTTATATCAGGTCACCATGTCACTGGGCGAGCTGAGAGGTAATGAAGGAAAGATTCCGGCTACAGTGCAACCTCCAGCAGAGCGAGAGAATGTCAACACAGTCTCTCTGAAATCAAAAGGAGTTTATCAGAGCTCGACTGCAAGTTTTCCAGCGCCCAGGACCAGTCTTAATAAAAGCCTTGAATCCAGCGCCCTTGATCAAGCCACAACGAAAGAAGAGTCTAACATTTGTGAACAAGGTGCTGAAAAGAGGAGGAGGGTCGAAGCAGAAAAAGTGACCGGTATGATCCAATCTGGTGATCTCCCCCCAAGAGAACTGACCCAGGGGTATTTACGCTCCCAATTTCCATTAGAGACGTTCAAATGGAGCACGCAATGTGCGACCTAGAGACTTCCATCAATATTATGCCATATTCTATATACAAGAAGTTGGAGAATGCTAAGCTCGTCAAAACCAATACGGAAATACAGCTAGCAGACGGGTCTTGCATTTACCCCGAGGGAGTTCTGGAAGATGAAATTGTCAAGGTGAACAGATTTATGTATCCTGCCGACTTCTTTGTTATAAAAATGACCGAACCAGGAGCGGAGGAGTCTATTGGAATCCTTTTGGGAAGACCATTCCTATCCACCGCCAACACAGTCATTGACGTCCGCCATGGGACAGTTAATCTAGAGTTTAAAGGAGAGCGACTTACAGTCGACATTAATGAAGCTGCAAGAAGGCCACAGGACAGAGAGAGCATACAAACAGTAGACACTATCAGCCCTCGGAAACAGAAGTATTCGAAAAAGGAATCCTTCAAAGAGCCACCCTCTGGTTCCGCTGAAGGTGAACAGCTCAAGAGAGAGGCAGCAGAATGGTTTGATACGACAATGACTAGAGCAGTGGATGATCAAGCCATTAGAAGGGCAATTATGGAATTTTGCCAGCCGTCACAACCAGCCGAGGCAAGAGAGATTACTCAACCAAGAAGGGTTGAGAAACCACCTGACCAAGCCGCCCCATTAAAAGGAATGACGAAGAAGGATCCCTCGCTTACAAGGCAACTACTTTCCTTACCACCATCGCCGATGGCTTTCAAGAACCTGTCCAGCCAGGCAGATCACAAACCAGTCGAACCAAGATTGCAGAAATAGGAAGAACTACTCTTCCAACATCAACCCCAGGTGATGTCCAAGAAGCGAAGTTCAAACCGGTCGGACCCTCGAACAGTCATGGCAAGGCACACACATGTGGCAAAACTTCTGTACCCTATTAACCAGGAGGAGATCAGAGCCTTGTTAAGGCACGCTGAGGCCCATGGAGGACTCATCAAGGATTTCGCCGGGAGAGCCCAGATCCTGACAAAGCTTCCCCAGGATGACGTAAAGTTTAAATTTTCTGATGTCTGCAAGGCCGCGTTCCCATTTCTAAAAGATCGATTGATGAGTTATTCTATAATGCGCGACCCTGACTGGAATCACTCATTTGAGGTGATGTGTGAGACTAGTAACTATGTTGTGAGAGCAATACTAAGTCAGGAAATCCAGGGGAAAAGTTATGTTGTCCTCTACGCATCAAAAACATTGGGTCAGGCGCAAAGGAACTATGATGTGACCGAAAAAGAAATGCTATCAGTAGTCTTTGCATTTGGGGAGTTCAGACAACACCTACTTGGTTCCAAAGTTATGGTGTATACAAACCATGCGGCCATCAAATACCTATCGTCGAAGAAGAGATCAAATCCGCATTTGATCAGATGGTTACTCCTTCTACAGGAGTTTGAGTGGGAAGCAGTTGATAGGAAAGGATGTGAAAACATAGAGGCGAGTCACCTGCGCCGAATTCTACAAAAAGAAAATAGGGAAGCCATTCCAGACAAGTTCCCTGAAGGGCACCTGCATCTGATCAAGTCGAAGTCTGAGGGACAGCGGATCTGCCAGGAAAGGAGGATTCATCAAAGTAAACAAAGAAGCTGGGAGCAACTTGCACCTAAAAGGGCAAAGTTCGCAGGAAGGACCGACAGTTTGGAGGAAAACAAGTTACCCAGTAGGAACGGAATGGAGACGTTTGTAGTGAACGACATTTCACTACCAATGCCTAGCTCACGCCAGTAAACAGGTAGAATGAGTGATCGGGTATTCATGGATAGTCTACTTGATCAAGTGACAAATTCTAAATCTCTTAATCTGATCAAGTGACATTCCAAGGAAACCCGGTCAAATCCTTGTTAGTGTAAATAGTTTTTTCTTTTAGTGTGTTATGTTTTTCTTAGTTAATAAAAAGTCGGACGTGAAGGAAAGAAACTGATCAAGTGGAATTATGTGAGTTGTCATCGGGATTTAATGGTCCACATGATCAGTGCAATTTGAATTTAATTGGTGGTGCAGTGATTGAGTTGATAAGAACAGGTGATGATAAGACGTGCGCAGTAATTTGAGAGGTGTCAGGAGGCGCCGACTGTTGAAATGAAAGGACGTCCTGGAGAGAGGAAGGAAGCGTATCGGAGAAGCTTTGCCACCTGGCACTCTAAAAAGGTGCGCTTGCACGTGAAGAGTCGCACAAATCTGAACAAACGCAGAGATCTCAAACAGGCAGGAATCTCAACAGTCGGGGCTGCAATATAAAAAGGGTCTTCAGGATCTCACTTTCCATCAACTACCTTCAGAACCTTTGTGCTATCCTCATCTAATTCTCTCCAAATTCAAATCACCAGCAAACATAATCAGAAAGAAATGCAGGGCAATCAACTCGAGACATCCAATACATCCTCGTTTTCTTCAGGAGCCGGCATCAACAGTGATAATCAGTGGTCCTTGTTACCATCCAGTCCACCAACCACCAGAACCCCATTATTGCCTCCTAGATTCATTGGCCCGCTCCAATATGTGGACCCGGCTGACATAAGGCGTGTGGACTCCGTACTCAGAAGTTTTCCCACCGGCGCTGACCCCGTGGAGATTTACACTGCCCTAAAAGCTCGCCTAAGAATTTCTCGGTCTAAAGACCCTGCTCCGCCACCACCAACAGAAGGGCTGCCTCTTCCCAGTGATTTCCTTCTACGACGAAAGGAGGCAGAATTTAATCTTTCTTCGTCTATAGAGGAAGACTTCATCCCGAGAAGGACGTGCCACCAGACAATGAACCAGCTGCTTCCTGAAGCTGATGGTTCAAGGCAGCAAGCGGATGAGGAGAAAACCAAGGGACCGGAGCAGTCATTGAAGCAAGCAAGACTGTGGAGAGCAACCAGGTGAGAGCAGAGGAAATGAGCAAGAGGAAGGGGAAGAAAATATCCTTCCTTCCCCTAAAATGGCCCACCATTTCAACCAAGGTATGGGGTTTACTAACGCTGCCAGCATGCTTCACCCCACGAAGGAGAAAAAGAATAAAAATACCAAGGAGGAGGAGCTCCGATAAACGCAAAGCCTTAGAGGCAATAAGGAAGGCCTGTGTAATGTAGGCAATAAGGAAGGTGTGCAACATCCCCTGATTCAACCATCTAGAAAGCAGTAGTATTACCCTTAACTCTGTTTTTTTGTGTAAATTGTGTTTTTGACTCCGTTCTCACACTTAGTCCTGTGTATGGACTAAGTGTGAGAAGTTTATGGAAGTTGTTGTTTGTTTTGCCTATTTGTATGTTTTTTTATTTGTTAGCATGCGTTGATCGCTGGCACTGTCTCATACTTAGCCCAGTGTCTAGTCTAACTGTGAGAAGTTTCCCTTGTTTGTTGTACCGTTGCCTATGCCTAACCCTTTTTTCCATTGCATCCAGTCCCTCGAGGACGAGTTCATATGCAGTGGGGAGGGGGGACGGGTTAGTTACAGTAGAATCATACATGCTAAAATTTTTTAAAAATAACAAATTTCAATTAGTAATAAATTAGGTAATATGCATGAAATTGAATAAATGGAAGACTTGATTACCTTTTGGAAGAGTTAGAAAAATGATTCAGTATGCTCGCATGTAAAAACTTGATTGCAAAAACTTGATCAATTTGAACGACGCAAGTATGATGGAAACGCTCAATTTCTAAACCAACTGTGAAGCCTCTCTATATGTGAGTTATAAGCCAAAAGTAGAACACTTTCTACTATTTTTACAAAAGATATTTTTACGAGAGACTGACTTTTAGTATTGAGATGAAAATTGCACAAGTAGTAAGGACTAAAGGCATTAGGACTTAACCACTTGAGCCATTTCTTTTCCTTCGTTCCACAAACCCGCCTCACTAATCAAGGCACCCCTTAGTTAACCACGTTGAGCCCATACACTTTTACCCATTCTTTGAAGCCTTAAAACCAAATTTTACGTTTTACATCACGTGAGAAAAAGGGTCAAAGAAATGAAATATAACAAAAGGGGATGGCGATAGAATGTTCAAAATAAAGGGTAGCCGGGTTGATCAAGTTAGACAATAGGTTTGATCATATAAAAAAAATTAGGAATGAAGAAAAGGTTTGAGAAAAAGAAAGGGGCAGGAAATAGTTGTAACCTTACCCAGAAAATCAAAAGTAAAAAAAAAGCCAAAAGTTATAAGGCTAAAGGTCGAAATTTGACCGAGAAGGAGCATCAAGAAGAGGAAGAAATAAATATCCCAATTTTGATCCAGTGAGTTTAGTCAAATCTTTGGCTTTTCGACTCATGTGATTTTTCTTTAAAATTTTATATTTGAACTTAGAACCCCTAGGACCCTACCCTAATACGTTACTACCCTTGAGCCCTGTTACAACCCAAAACAAAGACCTTAAGGAACTATCTTGTGCAGTCCGATTCAAGCTATTAAATTTATGGAAACACTGAGTGAACAGTCCTAACATCTCTGTGAGAAATGAGTGACTGAGTGAATCCAACAGTGGTTTTTAAATTGAGCAATCTTGACAAGCTGACACCTTGATCAAGCAAAGGCGAAAGAGAAGGAACACAAGCTACTGACAAATGGATTGACCTCGACCTCGGGTATGATTGTTGGAAAATTATTCGGTCTAATACATATATATGTGAATACGTGTTTTTATCCTGAGGTCTTGTTTTTTCTTTTCATTTTTTTCCTTTTACTTGTGAAATAAGTAAACCATGCCTGAAATTTGCCTTATCTTTTTCTTTTGTTTTTCTTTATATTTGAGGACAAATATGTTTTAAGTGTGAGCAGTTTGATAATGCTCATTTCATGCATCGGTTTAAGGGTAAAATGTATACTACCTGAAATTTGCCTTATCTTTTTCTTTTGTTTTTCTTTATATTTGAGGACAAGTATGTTTTAAGTGTGAGCAGTTTGATAATGCTCATTTCATGCATCGGTTTAAGGGCAAAATAAGTGTTAAAATGTGCAGAAAATGTTACTTGACCAAGGCAGCAAGGCCGAACTGATCAAGCAAGTACAAAAGCGAAAAAAGGGCCAAGAATCGGGGGAGTTGATCAAGGGGGAGCAATCAAGCAGTTAGGTGAGGACCGCTGGCTTCTAGAAGAAGAACACGTGAGGAAATGAGCTGGATATGGCGCACCATTCTGTTATCAAGGACGGCGTTCTAGAAGGGGACACGTGCCGGAATATGAGAACGCACGGACGAAGCTCTTATACGAATCTGTTACCAAAAAGCATCGTCATTCTAGAAGAACAGCACATGGCAATCAATGAGTAGCTCACTCTCAGAATGAGCGAATATTCCCTGTCAAGATCGTTATCCAGCTGGGAGTCGAATCGAGCTTATAAATAGATGATGTGCCACCACAAGAGAGGGATCCGACACTTTACTTTCCGTCTAGTTTAGCTTAGCTTAGTTATCTAGCGTAGTTCAACTCTCTAGCTTAGTTTAGTTCAAATCACTAGCTTAGCTTAGATAGCTTAGTTAAAAGGGCGACCGAAGGGAGCGCTGCAGAATACTCATTTCTGTTAGCGTTATCTTAAGTTTCCCACTGAGATTCATTTCAGTTTTTACCGCTTTCTTAGCTTCCGAAGTGTTAGTTTAGTGTAAATTTCACGCTGTACTCAGTTTTTAGTTTAATCAAAGTTATTTTCATTTACATTCTCGCTTTTACTTTTCTGTTGTTAACTGCAATTCACTTGACCCAGTAGTTAAAGTTCCATTGATCAAGCTAGCTAGTTAAATTCTGCCTAGAGTAAAGACAATAGTTAAAAACTCCCAAGTCCCTGTTCACTACTCACACACTCGACACACCAACTTCTCTGTGGGATCGACGCTGAACTTGCCGTTTTATTGTTAAAGTTGTGCAAAATTGGGAGTTTATAAATTACTTTGGCAAAGAAGAAAGAGCGAGAGCAAGACTGCAGTGATTAAGTGGCAACGACAATTTGCTAACTGATCCCACCGGTTCGGTTATCATTCCGTATAACTTGATCCGCATTCTAATCGCGTTTTCGCCTCTTTCTAAGTCCCTCCACTACACCAGTGTCGTTTATTTCCTATAGACGTCGGTAACATGAAGACTGACAATGCAACCTTCGATAGGTCGTGAAATTCTATTTCTCTTTTGCAAAATATTACATAGAACCGACTGTCTTACCTTACTTGAACGACGCCCACAACCGTCTACTCAGCAAAAAAATTAGACTTGTTTGCTTCATATACATTTAAATATTTGAGAAACATCTTATAAATGAATAAGCAAACACAATGTAATAATATTACTTCTTCTCAAATCGGGTTAAAAGTGGATTGTAGAGTTTATTGTATACAAGCAAAATTCTATTCATGTGAACAGCTCGAAACATGTTTTTCAGTATACCAACCCTAACAATCTCTCACTTATACTCATGCTTTTGAGAATACCCACTGCTAAAACTCTCCCATTTATACTCTAAGCAGGTCTTAGTCCATGATATATCAAACCACCTATCTTTTCATCCCATGTTCGAAACATGTTGCCACAAAGGCATTTTTGTGAAATATTCTGTTAGGTTGTTCTATGATGATATCTTAGTCACCATAATATCTTGTTGCGCACTTAATATTTAATTACTTTTATTCTCTGTATGTAATTGCTTAGCTTTATAAGCTCATGTTTGCCTTTAATTAGCCACTTGACTAGAGTGATCATAACAAAATAACACTCTTAGGCATACTTGAAATCATGGTCAAAGCTATTAGGAAGGTACTGAGATGGAGTCTACGTTTTGATCACACTTCTTCAAGTCTCTGTATTAAACTCCTAAGATGAACATATAGTCAAATGATGACTTGCCCGATCACTGATCAGTTATAAAACGAAGTCGGTGTAACCTAAAGGACGTAACATGAATGTCCTGTAAACTAGGGTATACCGTTTAGTCTTTTTTAAGCACTATAGTATATTCCACAGTCAAAGTCCTTGGCAATGGTTAAAATAATACTCCCTTCGTCCGCGAAATGTTATCCATGTTTGACTCGACACAAGTTTTAAGAAATGTGAAGAAAAGTGAGTGGAATGTAGGTCCCACATTTATATATTATTTTTATAATAGAATGTGAGTATAATGAGTTAGTGGAAAGTGAGGTCCATTTACCAAAAATGGAAAAAAGCAAAGTGGACAACATTTCACGAGCAAACCGAAATGACAAAATTGGAAAACATTTCATGGACGGAGGGAGTATTTTCTTGCTATGCCAATGGCAAAGTTAATATCTAACTTAGTATACATCATAGCATACATGAGACATCCAATTACAAATCTAGTCTCATTCTTCTAGAGTTTTATTTCTCTTTCCAGTAGGTTTGTTAGCTTAGATCTAGTCGTTGCCAGTTCCAATTTCGTATTTTTTGTCTCGTTTCGAGCATGCTCTGTTTTCTTACGCCTGGTTCATCATTGGTGTTCGTACATTCTCTTTTTTTTATATAGTTAGAGGTAGAAGGTGAAGAAGAAAAGTTCAAACATCATATACGCAAAATTAATTTACTTTTGCTTTTTGTCCTTGCATGCTTTTTCTTTTTCAGTCTATTTACCCGTTAGGGTAATGTGGTCCCAAATTTACTTTTTCACTTGCCTGCCTATTTTAGGAAACCTTTAGCTATCTCTTAGTTGCAGTTTCTCATTAGTTGCTTTAGCATAAGATTAAAATGATTGCATGTTTTACGTTCTTGCCTCAAGTCCGTACTTCCCAAGTCTAGTCGATCAGTCAGTTTAAATTCCCTTTTCATTTTCCAAGTCAGGTAGCTAGCATGTCCAGTCGTCTTATTCCTGTTTTCATGTCTTTGCATTCTAGTCAATTGGTTAGATAGGATTTCTAGTTTTACATTTCAGTCAAGTAGTTAATACTTAACTTACTCAAAGTAGCGTGGCAGCAGCCAACCCCCTCCTCCGAAATGTCCTGCTCACACAATCACTCCTGATAGCCCTCCATATTTGTGGGATTCGACCCTTATTTCCTTGTGCTAAGTTAGTTAGTATCTCTTGGATTAAGAATTTGAAAGAGATTTTGCTTTGAGTCTCGTGTCCGACGACTCGCGGTTAGTTCGAGTTATTTCCATTTGATCGGTATAGTGAATCAACTTGATCAGTCTAGACCCCTTTTATTTTTAAGCATACATTGCACAACTTCAATTAAAACATCTCAAATAGGCATATCTGAGGCTTGGGGGTAATATCTTCAGTTCCTTCTTCGTTGCACTTGTCTCCTGGGGTAATGGATTCTTCTTTTGCTCTCTGGTTATTAATCCTTCAGGTGCTGGTAAATGTTCCCCACTAGCGATACAAGCTAATTCCTTAGACCTGGCAAAATTTGGACTTTCACAAAACTCCAGAATTGCTTCTGCTAATTCTTCATCAGTCATTCCCAGTGTGTTGACTGCCTCACACCAACTGGCTACCTCCTTGCCGATGGAGTGACTCAACTATGAATTTTCCACCTGTTTCTGCATCAATTCTGTCTCAAGAAATTCTTGGACTAGGGGGTTAATTACATCCACAACATGCATATTCTCTATATCCAATGGCTTTTTCATAGCCTCATCAATGTTAAAGGTAAACTTCTCCCCATGATAATCTAGACATAAGGTTCCATCAAAACACATCAATGATTGTCTTAGCGGTGCGTAAAAACGGTCTTCCTAAAACCACTCCGCTAGACTCAGCAGACTGGTACTCACTCATCTTAATTACATGAAAATCAGCAGGATACAGAAAATCGTGCACCTTAACGATTACATTTTCTAAAACGCCCTCAGGACTGATGCATGACCTATCAGCTAAATGTATTACCACCTTTGATTCTACCATCCTTACTCCCTCCAATTTCTTATAAAGCGAAAGCGGTAAAACATTTATCGAAGCACCTAAGTCACACATGGCATGCTCAACATTAATTTCCCAATCGAGATAGGGAGAGTGAACATACCTGGGTCAGTACGCATGGAAGGCATTCTTCTCTTCTGGATCACGGCTGACACAGTTTCTCTAATCACAATCTTCCCGCTGGGTTTGGTCTTCCGGCGATGAATTCCTTGATAAACTTACTGAAGACGGGCAGCTTAAGAGCCTGAAGAAACGGTAGGTTAATTTCCAGCTTCCCAAAAATTTCCATGAAGTCCGCTGGATCTTCCTTCTTCTTCGTAGGTTCACCTCTGTGGGGGAAGGGTTTCACTTGCTTCTCACTGTTGCTAACGTTTCCCTTGGAAGATTCTCCAGTTTCTCTGCTGATATCTTCTATCTCCACCTCAACTCCTGGACCTGGGGGATGTTGGTCAGCTGTCCGGGGTATTGCCTTTTCACTGTCTGTACTCTGGCTGGCATTCCCTATTCCGACCTCCCATGTTTCAGTTTCCCCTGTTCCGGTTTCCTTTTCCAATGGAGTGAGAATGGACTCTCCATCTTTCTTCACACTTGGCCCATCATATCCTCACCCCGATCTTAGGGTTATCTGGCTGATATTTGCCCTATCTGGTGGTTTAGCTGAGGCATGAATTCTTCCTTCGTTCCCGCGCATCTCGCTCAAAGAAGTCGCGATCTCAGAGAGCTGTTTCGCTAACATGTCCATGGCCGCCTTCTGCTCTGTCTGCGCATCTTGAAGCTTATGCACCACGTCATTGTTAGACTGCATGTTGTCCTGAATGTGCTGTTGCGAGTTCACCAGATCACTCACCAATTCATCAATGCTCTTCGGCTGTCTGGTACTCGGCCGACTGATGTTCTGGCCTTGAGGGTGGTTTGGACCATGTCCCTGATTCGGCTTGAAATTACCTGGACCTCCTTTGTTGTGATACTGCGGATTCTGTCTTTGTTGATATTGATGGTTGGGCTGAGAGTTCTGATTGTTGCCTTGATAATTCCTCTGGTGCGGTGGAACATAAGAACTGGCTGGATTGTTCGGATTCCTGTTTACCCAGTTGGGTTGGTCATTCTGCTGCCGATTTCCCCAATTGTTCCCCTCCTGATTTCTGTTGACCCAATTCGGTTGTCGCTCCTGAGGGTTTGAATAGTTGTTGCTTTGTTGCGGCGGCGGCAGATTCGGATCATTGTCAGACAATCTGAAATTTGCGTGATCCCTCTAAGGAGCATCCCTTTGCCTGTCTGGGTTCCAACTTCCGTTAGGGTTCCAACTTCCCATTGCATTTGCTTGAGCTTGACTATCGCCCTCGTTCTACTGACCATAGCATTGGTACACTTCCTCTGGACCTGGCAGTTGCTTGGTCTTTTCTCATGGGTATGGGGAATTGTTCTTCCCTAAGGCAATCATAATTGCTTTCTCCAGCTTATCTATTCTCGCATCTATCCGGTCTTCACTTTGCACGTTCACTTCTTCCACACTCCACCTCTTAAGGATGGTGCGAGGAGAGTCGTACGCCTTCTTGGCATCAATCAGCCTGCCCAAAATCTCTCGGGCTTCACTTACTCGTTTCTTGGTAAAATTTCCCCCGCTCGAGGAGTTTAATAAATCCTTGGACTCCGGATTTTCCCCTTCATAAAAGATGTTGTAGACCTCTGCTTCGCACATTCGGTTATTAGGGCATGAATCGAGCAAACCCTTGAATCGTGACCAATACTGACTCAACACCTCATCAAAATCTTGTCGGCATGCTAGAATCTCCTTATTGATTGCATTCGTTTTGTTCGATGGAAAGAAGTAATCCAAGAACAGTAACCTAAAATCTGCCCACGAGCTTATAGAATTTGTCGGTAGCCTCAGTAGCCATGTATTCACCTCTCCCTTTAGTGCAAAAGGTAGAGCACGCAGCCTATAATCTTCCTCGGTCGAGTTAGGTGGCCTCTTCTGAATGCTGCAGAGCTTGCAAAACTCATGTAGAAACTCGTAGGGACATTCTATCTTGCGGCTGTAGAAGTGCGGCATGACAGCCAGTACATTGGTCTTGATGTCTATCAATCTCTGAGCTTGGGTGATTACTATTGCTTGTGCCGGCTCGCCGTTCAAATGAGCATTGAGCGAACCAATCTCTGGATCATTGTCTGGTTCAGCCGCCATTCTGACAGTTCCTTCTTCTGAGTCTGTAGCTGACTCAACTTCCTCCTTGATGGGTGGGACTAAGTCGTCTTCACTTTCCGAACTCAGTTGGACTGGATCTCATGTTGTCAACCCAGATCGAGTGGTAACAGGGGAGACTGTTCTCTTGATCTGCCAACTAGCTTGAGCGTCCCTCCAACCAAATGAGTTGCTCCAGTGTCCTGACTCTGAGCCTCTGCGCATAAACTGTAATCAAAAATGAAAAACAACAAATAATAAAAAAAACTATATACGGTAAATATCTCTAGATGCAAACATAAATAACGCTATCCATCCCCGGCAACGGCGCCATTTGGAGCTGGAAAGGTTTTCGTTACACTGTGTGTGTGCCTAATTCTTAGGTCCAGAGGATTCACTAGAGCACAAGGTCTAGGGGATCGCGAACCTTCAGAATGCAGTCGTTGTTGTAACAACCTTGCCTCAAAACCTCAACCCTCTACACTATTGGTTAGTATAGGGAAGTCGGGATCGGATCCACGAGGACGGAAGGGTTGGAATGCATAGAGAGAACTTTTGGAGGGGTTTGGCTGCTGCCACGCAACATGAGGGTCGAGTTTTAAACTACTAGGCCTAGGAAATAAAATCTAGTCTATGCTAACTACCAGATCTGGAGAATTGAAAGTACGTAAAACGTAAATGCATGCATGATTTGTATCAAACAGTAATTTGAGAGTATTAGCAAAATTCTTGGGTCAAGTAAAAGAGTTTCCTAAATTAACCGAACACAGGTAAGCAAAAGTAAACAGGAAAACATATTACTCTAATTAGCTACTGACAAAAGCTGCAACTAACAAACTAAAGCAGTACGACTACAACTACCGATCGACTTCATCTCTTCCAACAAACGAACACGGAATAAACAGAGCAGACATGAAAAAAATAGCATACCTCAAATCAAATGTCGAACACTTCAATTAAACTGAAAGCTATTAGATCTAACCTACAGGACTAAGTAAACAAGCGGTAATAGAGTTTTCCATGCAGATCCGAACACACGTATTCCAGTTCGAACGATTAACAGAAATCTAAGCTAGATCTACCAGAATCAACACCAAACAAATTAGATCCACCATTCTCAACATCATCCCAACTCCGATTCAACCTCAATTGAGAAATCAAACTCCGATCAACACCAATCTCAGCTCCGACCAACAAAACAATTGCGAAAGCACCCAAAGCAGAAATCAGAGCAGTAAACAACAGAATCAAACAAAAACAGAATTTAAACTAGATTAAACATAAACTGAAATGAGTCACAAAGCAATCGCTGAATTTCCGGCAAGGAAATCGGCGAGGAAAGAGTACGTGCATAAAGTAAATTGTTTCTTCACTCCTTCTCGGAGTGGTGTTACACCTTCAGCTGAACAAAAACAAACCACCACTAACTACCCCAAATCTCCATGGAACCAAGTGCGCGAGTGAGTGTGTGAAGAGTGAGCCCAAAATCACTAAGGAAAATTCTCTAACTTCGTCTTCTCCTTGGGTCCGTCCCCCCTTCTCGTTAGCTTCCTGGTATTTATAGGTGTGGCTCCAATCCCTAGGGCAACGGTCATCTTGATTTGACGATTGTACCCTCGCGGATTTCACTCTTTTTCTCCACTTTTCTTCTCTATTTTCTCTGCCCTGGTAATCGTCTTCCATTCCTGGGTCTGGCAGATTTTTCACGCACCTGGACTTATGAATGCATGTTAGCACCTTAGAAATCACAGAATTAATACGTAAATTAGATGCATGAAATGAGCCTTATCAAAGAGTCACTCTTATTGTGGGCACAAGTTTTAAGAATGTAAAGAATAGTGGGTTGGGAAAGTTAGTGGAATAGAGGACCCACTTTTTTATATTGGTTTTATAATAAAATGTGAGTGAGGTGAGATAGTGGAATGTGGGACCTACGTACCATTTATGGTAAAAATAAAGTGTGACTCTTATTGTGAGCGAACTAAAATGGCAAAGTGTGACTCTTATTGTGGGACAGATAGAGTATTTATTAAGTTAAGTGAACAAAGAATAAAATAGTTAAGTGAATAAAGAATAAATTAAAGAGAAAAGAAGAAAGCAAAATAAGATAGGACATAAAGTTAGTGTGTTGCATTTTGCTTAAAATAGAAACCAATAACTTAGACAACTACTCCCTTCGTCCCAAGGAAGATGACTGATACGCTTGGATTTTGCACTGTTTTAAGGCTATTATTTGGTCTGTTTTGAGTGTCAAAGTTGCATTACATGTCCATTATTTACATATTTTATTCATTTTGGTATTTTGACGTGTTTTATGAGAAATGTACAATATAGAGCTGAAAAGGGACTTAAAAATGTCAAAATCTGGAATCTGGAGAAGAAACGCAACCCAGCGGTCGCTGAAAGCAACACAGAGAGGTCAGGGTCGTTCCAGCGGCCCGCTAGGAATTTCGCGTACAACAGCCTCAGTTCAAACCCATTTTGCCGCCGATTTTGAAGTTCAATCAGAGCGTTCTACCCACCATTTTCTTCGTCTTCAAAAGAGCTTCGTGATAATACCTAGAACTTCTCAATCGGTGTTCTTTAGAGAATGTTATGGCTATTCTCCGAACTTCGCGCATTGCAGTCAAATGCTGGCGGGAATTTAGGCGGAAATTCAAGGAAGGAACGAAGATATTACCTTGTGAAGCCAAATCTTTTCCTTAACCTATGGGGCACGGAATTTACCTTCTCCAAACCTTTTTCAAGCCTATAAATATTCCATAACCTAATTCATATTGTTCACCAATCTTTGAGCCTTCATTCCTTCTCCTACCTTACACATAAATTCCTCCATTCCTCCATCTTCTACAAGGAGCAAAGAATTCAAGGGAGATCAAGCAAGAGCAAGATTAATTCTTAGGGGTTTATTTGTTTTTTTTAGATTGAATATGTCTTATTTGGCTTATATTTATTTAGTTTATCTGTGTATGGATAGCTAAATTTATAGAATCCTATGTAGTTCTTTTTATTTGTTTAATTTTCAGAACTCGTTTTACTTTAATTATTCCTTGGTTTATATTTAACTACTTGGTTGTTACCTTGCTTATTATCAATCTTTGATCGGTGATGATTTTGATTAGTTTATATTTTATGTGTCAATGCAATATTTGTGACATGAGTGTTGATACACGATAGGAATAACTCCTAGTAGAGATTGAGTCAGATGAACATAGAACTAAATAATTAGAATTACTAATTAGTTGATGAAATCACTACCTTAGGATTCCCTAGTCTCATCTGCTTTCTCAAAACCAAGTTAAATGCAAACTGCGAAACTGTTTCACTGCTTTCATTCAATTGCTTTCTTTATTTGATTTTATTTACTGTTTTTCTTAGTTTAATCAAATCTCAATTGTGTGTCCAAATAGTATATGAGACTGAGTATGTGGTATACAGTCTGTAAATTTATTCCATCTGTTCGATATCTGATACTGACCTTTAGCTATACTAGATCTACACTGTATACTTCCAGGTAATTTTAGTGCTAATAAAAAGTGCATCAAGTTTTTGGCGCCATTGTGATGCACTTTTTATTAACACTAAATAAACTTACAAGTATATAGAGTATATATAGTATAGCTAAAGGCCAGTACCGGATATCGAACACAGGGAAAACAGACACAAATTGTCTACCTTCTACTAAGCTTTTTCCATATTTAGAAAACCTAAAGTTTTGAGATTTTTAAACTTAACACTTGTAAAAACGAAAATAAACAACTATCGCAGATAAAACACAGAGATAAAACAGATGAGATAAGGGAATTCCAAGGATGTGCTTTCATAGTTAGGGTTATATAGATTCCAACTACAACACCTTAGCTAGTTAAATTCTGCCTAGAGTAAAGACAATAGTTAAAAACTCCCAAGTTAAAGTGTGGCAGCAGCCAACCCCCCTGTTCACTACTCACACACTCGACACACCAACTTCTCTGTGGGATCGACCCCGAACTTGCCGTTTTACTGTTAAAGTTGTGCAAAATTGGGAGTTTATAAATTACTTTGGCAAGGAAGAAAGAGCGAGAGCAAGACTGCAGTGATTAAGTGGCAATGACAATTTGCTAACTGATCCCACCGGTTCGGTTATCATTCCATATAACTTGATCCGCATTCTAATCGCGTTTTCGCCTCTTTCTAAGTCCATCCACTACACCAGTGTCGTTTATTTCCTATAGACGTCAGTAACATGCAGACTGACAATGCAAACCTTCGATAGGTCGTGAAATTCTATTTCTCTTTTACAAAATATTACATAGAACCGACTGTCTTACCTTACTTGAAAGACGCCCACAACCAGTCTACTCAGCAAAAAAATTAGACTTGTTTGCTTCATATACATTTAAATATTTGAGAAACATCTTATAAATGAATAAGCAAACACAATGTAATAATATTACTTCTTCTCAAATCGGGTTAAAAGTGGATTGTAGAGTTTATTGTATACAAGCAATATTCTATTCATGTGAACTGCTCGAAACATGCTTTTCGGTATACCAATCCTAACAATCTCTCACTTATACTCATGCTTTTGAGAATACCCACTGCCAAAACTCTCCCATTTATACTCTAAGCAGGTCTCAGTCCATGATATATCAAACCACCTATCTTTTCATCCCATGTTCGAAACATGTTGCCACAAAGGCATTTTTGTGAAATATTTTGTTAGGTTGTTCTATGATGATATCTTAGTCACCATAATATCTTGTTGCGCACTTAATATTTAATTAGTTTTATTCTCTGTATGTAATTGCTTAGCTTTATAAGCTCATGTTTGCCTTTAATTAGCCACTTGACTAGAGTGATCATAACAAAATAACACTCTTAGGCATACTTGAAATCATGGTCAAAGCTATTAGGAAGGTACTGAGATGGAGTCTACGTTTTGATCACACTCCTTCAAGTCTCAGTATTCAACTCCTAAGATGAACATATAGTCAAATGATGACTTGCCCGATCACTGATCAGTTATAAAACGAAGTCGGTGTAACCTAAAGGACGTAACATGAATGTCCTGTAAACTAGGGTATACCGTTTAGTCTTTTTCAAGCACTATAGTATATTCTACAGTCAAAGTCCTTGGCAATGGTTAAAATAATACTCCCTTCGTCCGCGAAATGTTATCCATGTTTGACTCGACACAAGTTTTAAGAAATGTGAAGAAAAGTGAGTGGAATGTAGGTCCCACATTTATATATTATTTTTATAATAGAATGTGAGTATAATGAGTTAGTGGAAAGTGAGGTCCATTTACCAAAAATGGAAAAAAGCAAAGTGGACAACATTTCACGAGCAGACCGAAATGACAAAATTGGAAAACATTTCATGGACGGAGGGAGTATTTTCTTGCTATGCCAATGGCAAAGTTAATATCTAACTTAGTATACATCATAGCATACATGAGACATCCAATTACAAATCTAGTCTCATTCTTCTAGAGTTTTATTTCTCTTTCCAGTAGGTTTGTTAGCTTAGATCTAGTCGTTGCCAGTTCCAATTTCGTATTTTTTGTCTCGTTTCGAGCATGCTCTGTTTTCTTACACCTAGTTCATCATTGGTGTTCGTACATTCTCTTTTTTTTATATAGTTAGAGGTAGAAGGTGAAGAAGAAAAGTCCAAACATCAGATACGCAAAATTAATTTACTTTTGCTTTTTGTCCTTGCATGCTTTTGCTTTTTCAGTCTATTTAGCCTGTTAGGGTAATGTGGTCCCAAATTTACTTTTTCACTTGCCTGCCTATTTTAGGAAACCTTTAGCTATCTCTTAGTTGCAGTTTCTCATTAGTTGCTTTAGCATAAGATTAAAATGTTTGCATGTTTTACGTTCTTGCCTCGCGTCCGTACTTCCCAAGTCTAGTCAATCAGTCAGTTAAAATTCCCTTTTCATTTTCCAAGTCAGGTAGCTAGCATGTCCAGTCGTCTTATTTCTGCTTTCATGTCTTTGCATTCTAGTCAATTGGTTAGATAGGATTTCTAGTTTTACATTTCAGTCAAGTAGTTAATACTTAACTCACTCAAAGTAGCGTGGCAGCAGCCAACCCCCTCCTCCGAATGTCCTGCTCACACAATCACTCCTGATAGCCCTCCATATTTGTGGGATTCGACCCTTATTTCCTTGTGCTAAGTTAGTTAGTATCTCTTGGATTAAGATTTTGAAAGAGATTTTGCTTTAAGTCTCGTGTCCGACGACTCGCGGTTAGTTCGAGTTATTTCCATTTGATCGGTATAGTGAATCAACTTGATCAGTTTGGACCCCTTTTATTTTTAAGCATACATTGCACAACTACAAGTAAAACATCTCAACTTCAAGACGATACTCTGATATTTTCAAGTTATTCCAATTATTCAAATTTATGATCAAATGTGCGACGTTCACTTTTCTTCCCCGCTTCTTTAATAATTACCCAGGCAATCGTGACAATATATTTGTTTGACGATAATTTTATTTGAGAAAATATACATTTAAAAATTTTCAAACTATGTGTTCATTTATCAAATATATGTTCATACGTTAGATAGGGAATTTGTACATGTTCGAATAACTTACAATAATATCTTATTGACTATTAAATCTGAAAACGACAAATAAATTGTTGGGTCTTAAATATTTTAGACTAGTTTGAGTACATACTTGACCTAGTTATGGGTTGCACCATGATTGAGTTGATTCACACTCCCTAATTTCATATAAGGTGGCACACTTGGGTAATGGTACGAATTTTAAGAGATATCACACCATGATTGAGAAAAAAAATAATATGTTTATATTAATGTGTGAAAGAACCTTTTCCAAAAAAGAAAATACATCGGGATAAATTAAAAAGGAAAGTGTGATATCTATTATGAGACGGACGGAGTATTTCATTTTAGAATTCAACTTTCTAAAAATATTTATATGGTTAAATAATTAAATTTGTGTGGGTTTAATTTTAGGTGTCCATTGTCAAATTCTGTGTTTGCACAATCTTCTGTTGCAACACACTGTCAACACTTTGTTAATTTTTAGGGAGAAGAAAGAAAAGACAAGACCCAAGAGAGAGGAAGAAAAAAAGAATTATAAAAGAGAAAAAAGCGTGGATGTAGGATAAAAGAATTTTGAATAAAAGAAATTTCAAAATGTGCAAATATATTTTTTAATTTTAGAAATATATGGAGATACTTTGAAAGTATAGAGACCGTAAATATGCAGAAAGCAATGTACCGAGAGTAAATTTGCGGTTCTCTTTTTGTAAATACTAAGATATACTATTTCTGCCAATTGTAGTTGAGTCATATTCCTTTTATACACATCGCACTATAATTGAGTTATTTTTCTTATTTTGCAAAAAAAAATAATACTTCCTATGTCCCATCATAAGTGATCAACTTTTCATTTTGAATTATCCAACCATAAGTGATCAATTTTCTTTCTTAGCTAAAACCAAACTTCAAGTCTCTCTAACTTCAAGTCTCTCTTACTTTATTCTCTCTTTAACTCAACATATATCATTTTCTTAAATCTCGTGTGCAAAAGAAATCCATCACTTGTAGTTGGACGACGGGAGTACATTTAATATCTGTGACTATATTAATCTCTCCATCCTGCTGCAAATGATTGATTTTTTAGGAGCACAAATGATACTCACTCCGTTCCACAATAAGAGTGAAGCTGGAAAGGTTTTCGTTACGCTGTGAGTGTGCCTAATTCTTAGGTCCAGAGGATTCACTAGAGCACATGGTCTAGGAGATCGTGAACCTTCAGAATGCAGTCGTTGTTGTAACAACCTTACCTCAAAACCTCAACCATCTACACTATTGGTTAGTATAAGGAAGTCGAGATCGAATCCACGAGGACGGAAGGGTTGGAATGCATAGAGAGAACTTTTGGAGGGGTTTGGCTGCTGCCACGCAACATGAGGGTCGAGTTTTAAACTACTAGGCCTGGGAAATAAAATCTAGTCTATGCTAACTACCAGATCTGGAGAATTGAAAGTACGTAAAACGTAAATGCATGCATGATTTGTATCAAACAGTAATTTGAGAGTATTCGCAAAATTCCTGGGTCAAGTAAAAGAGTTTCCTAAATTAACCGAACACAGGGTAAGCAAAAGTAAACAGGAAAATAGATTACTCTAATTAGCTACTAACAAAAGCTGCAACTAACAAACTAAAGCAGTACGACTACAACTACCGATCGACTTCATCTCTTCCAACAAACGAACACGGAATGAACAGAGCAGACATGAAAAACAGAGCATACCTCAAATCAAACGCCGAACACTTCAATTAAACTGAAAGCTATCAAATCTAAACTACTGGACTAAGTAAACAAGCGGTAACAGAGTTTTCCATGCAGATCCGAACACACATATTCCAGATTAGAACGATTAACATAAATCTAAGCTAGATCTACCAGAATCAACACCAAACAAATTAGATCCACCATTCTCAACATCATCCCAACTCCGATTCAACCTCAATTCAGAAATCCTACTCCGACCAACACCAATCTCAGCTCCGACCAACAAAACAATTGCGAAAAGCACTCAAAGCAGAAATTAGAGCAGTAAACGACAGAATCAAACGAAAACAGAATTTAAACTAGATTAAACATAAACTTAAATGAGTTACAAAGCAATCGCTGAATTTCCGGCAAGGAAATCGGTGAGGAAAGAGTACGTGCATAAAGTAAATTGTTTCTTCACTCCTTCTCGGAGTGGTGTTACACCTTCAGCTGAACAAAAACAAACCACCACTAACTACCCCAAATCTCCATGGAACCAAGTGCGCGAGTGAGTGTGTGAAGAGTGAGCCCAAAAACATTAAGGAAAATTCTCTAACTTCGTCTTCTCCTTGGGTCCGTCCCCCCTTCTCGTTAGCTTCCTGGTATTTATAGGCATAGCTCCAATCCCTAGGGCAACGGTCATCTTGATTTGACGATTGTACCCTCGTGGATTTCACTCTTTTTCTCCACTTTTCTTCTCTATTTTCTCTGCCATGGTAATCGTCTTCCATTCCTGGGTCTGGCAGATTTTTCACGCACCTGAACATATGAATGCATGTTAGCACCTTAGAAATCACAAAATTAATACGTAAATTAGATGCATGAAACGAGCCTTATCAAAGAGTCACTCTTATTGTGGGCACAGGTTTTAAGAATGTAAAGAATAGTGGGTTGGGAAAGTTAGTAGAATAGAGGACCCACTTTTTTATATTGGTTTTATAATAAAATGTGAGTGAGGTGAGTTAGTGGAATGCGAGACACTCTTATTGTGAGCAAACTAAAATGGCAAAGTGTGACTTTTATTGTGGGACAGATGGAGTATTTATTAAGTTAAGTGAACAAAGAATAAAATAGTTAAGTGAATAAAGAATAAATTAAAGAGAAAAGAGGAAAGTAAAATAAGATAGGAGATAAAGTTAGTGCGTTGCATTTTGCTTAAAATAGAAACCAATAACTTAGACAACTACTCCCTTCGTCCCAAGGAAGATGACTGATACGCTTGGATTTTAGACTGTTTTAAGGCTATTATTTGGTCTGTTTTGAGTGTCAAAGTTGCATTACATGTCCATTATTTGCATATTTTATTCATTTTGGTATTTTGACTTGTTTTATGAGAAATGTACAATATAGAGCTGAAAAGGGACATAAAAATGTCAAAATCTGGAATTTGGAGAAGAAACACAACCCAGCGGTCGCTGAAAGCAACACAGAGAGGTCAGGGTCGTTCCAGCGGCCCGCTGGGAATTTCGCGTACAGCAGCCTCAGTTCAAACTCATTTTGCCGCCGATTTTGAAGTTCAATCAGAGCGTTCTACCCACCATTTTCTTCGTCTTCAAAAGAGCTTCGTGATAATACCTAGAACATCTCAATTGGTGTTCTTTAGAGAATGTTATGGCTATTCTACGAACGTCGCGCATTGCAGTCAAATGCTGGCGGGAATTTAGGCGGAAATTCAAGGAAGGAACGAAGATATTACCTTGTGAAGCCAAATCTTTTCCTTAACCTATGGGGCACGGAATTTACCTTCTCCAAACCTTTTTCAAGTCTATAAATATTCCATAACCTAATTCATATTGTTCACCAATCTTTGAGCCTTCATTCCTTTGGTCTGTTTTGAGTGTTAAAGTTCCATTACACGCGCTTTAATTGCATATTTTGTCTATTTTGGTATTTTGACGTGTTTTGTGAGAAATGTGCTTATTTGAGCCTAAAAAGATACCTAAAAGTCGAAGTTGGAAATTTAGAGCTTTCGAGACGTCCAACGGTCAGCTGTAACACAGACAGCGACCGCTGGCGGCCACCGACCGCTGAGCCAGTAGCGGTCTGCTCCGGGAAAGTTGTGCTGAAAAGAGGAACACGTCCAGCGACCGCTTCGAACGGTCTAGAAGCTACGGGACGATTGCCAGAAACAAAATGCAGCGACCGCTGTTCGAGAGGTGCATCAACCCACAGCGACCACTGGCCAAGGTGCAGCGGCCAGCTGGGAAAGTGCGGCGCATGGATTTGACCTACTTTCTCCCCAAGATTTACCATACTTTTTGCCTAAACTGATGAGGATCGAATTTACAGCTATAAATACCCCCTCAAACCTCTTCAACAAGAGAGCATCTTCTGCAAAAACAATTGCAGAGCATAATATTTGAGAGTTCTTCTTTGTGCAAGGGTTTGAAGAAGGATTCAAGAGAAGATCAAGGCTACAAGGACTCTACCCTTTGGGTTTTATTGCTTTAGTACTTATGTTCTTTTTTACTTCCCTAAAAACTATGTCTTTAGCTTATTCTATCATGTGTAACTAAATTCATTGGATTTTAGGGATGTGTTAGTAACGACTTTGGTTATACAATTACTTTTCTATTTAATATCCGTTTTGTTCTTACTTCTTTTCATTTCTAAGTGTTGGATAATTGCTTCAGGTTTGAGTGGCACATTCTGTGATGATTTAATATAACTTGCTACATAATCGTGAGAGGAGGTTGGCTAGTTAGATCTGCTTAGTAGACACTACAATTACCTTCCTTTAAAACGACACTGTTAATTAAGAGTGAGGACTTTTCAAGGGTCTTAGGAGCTTTTAGGAGTTACGGAAATAGGATTGACAACCCTAGTGTTAGTAATCTACGTTTGAATCACATGAGTATAACTTAGGTGACTCGTCCTACTGAAGTAAGAACTGTGCTAGGGTATTGTAGTTGGAATTTGTACAACCATAACTGTGAAAGCACATCCCTGGAATTCCCTTATCTCATCTGATTTTCTCTATGTTTTATTTGCGTATGTTGTTTAATTCACTTTTTATGTTCAAAAATTAAAATCTCTTTCGGTTTTCCAAATAGTGAAATAAGCTTAGTAGAGGATAGACAATCTGTGATTGTTGTTGGTCATGGCAAGCTTCTCACGGTCCATTCCGGCGGTACTTTCTCAGGCCAGATCTGCACTTTCGACAACGGCTCCCTTTCTTGCATCCGGCTCCGGCAACAGCTCCCTTTCTCCTTCACTGCAGTAGAGACGACCTCTGTTTTTTTTGGTAACATGGTTCCCCAGCTCGGTACTTTGAACTGGTAATATCTTGATAATTTGATATTATGGGATTTGTTTTAGGGTGCTTTGGTTTATAGATTTCTTGGCTGAATATTTGGATGGTTGGGCAAATTCGTAGGCTATGGCAAATTCGGCAGTTTGTAGGTTTATTTGCTGGATATTTGGTGGAATTCAGGACTGATATGGGAAGAATATGGCAAGGTTTTTTTTTTAATATAGAGACAGTGATCGATCCCTGTGATCGAACCTGCTCTGATACCATGTTGAAAAGTAAAATGCGGAAAATAAAACTGAAGAACTCTTGAAGACTACATTGTGATTGATTTGAATTATTGTTGATACATGGAGAATAGATATTTATAGGACTCTAGTTATAAATATACCTAGGAACTATACTTATTGGAACACTACATTATAAATGCTATCTCCTCTTTTCAACAAGTTAGGACTCCACACTTTCTCTTCCCAACATACTTGGGATACCTCAAGTTATCTTTCCAACAACAATGTGAAAACACTCTTGATTTATACCCATGTTTTGAATACATTGAGGGGTCGTTTGGTTCGTTTGCTTGGTATAGGACATGTTCGGGCTTCTAGATGGGCTCAGGTTATGTTTGGTATATAAACCTGCTGTTTGGTTTCACTGTTGAGTGTTTAGGCCCATCTTACAAGTTTTGTTTGGTACATATGTTTAATGAAGAAATTTCACCATCCATGACTCTTCTACCCCTCTAGGGTTTCCGATTTTGGGAGGCTTTGATACATACACACATCGTCACTTTCATTTCCTCACTATATTTTAAACATATATTTTTTCTTATAGAATGGAGTTCTATATTTTAGCTCAGTAGCTAGTGTTGAATGGTTAGATTTGTGTTCTTATTGTGGAATGATTTAATACATGAGATGAGAGTGATATTGACATTGATTAATTTCGTTCTTAAACACTATGGATAATCTGATTAATATTGCTACGTCATTAATTAACATTTTATATGTTCAAACCAACTACTTTTGCATAAGGATAGTTTTAAACTTTTGGATGATAAAATGATACTTTTGCATCATAAAATGATAGTTTGAGGGGACAAAATGATAGTTTCAAATGATAAAATGATATTTTTGTTTCATAATGATAGTTTTAGTTCTTTGGATGATAAAATGATACTTTTGCATCATAAAATGATAGTTTGAGGGGATAAAATGATAGTTTCAAATGATAAAATGATACTTTTGTTTAAATGATAGTTTTAGATTTTTTTTATGATAAAATGATACTTTTGCATCGTAAAATGATAGTTTGAGGGGATAAAATGATAGTTTCAAATGATAAAATGATATTTTTGTTTCATAATGATAGTTTTAGTTCTTTGGATGATAAAATGATACTTTTGCATCATAAAATGATAGTTTGAGGGGACAAAATGATAGTTTCAAATGATAAAATGATATTTTTGTTTCATAATGATAGTTTTAGTTCTTTGGATGATAAAATGATACTTTTGCATCATAAAATGATAGTTTGAGGGGATAAAATGATAGTTTCAAATGATAAAATGATACTTTTGTTTAATAATGATAGTTTTAGATTTTTTTGATGATAAAATGATACTTTTGCATCGTAAAATGATAGTTTGAGGGGATAAAATGATAGTTTCAAATGATAAAATGATATTTTTGTTTCATAATGATAGTTTTAGTTCTTTGGATGATAAAATGATACTTTTGCATCATAAAATGATAGTTTGAGGGGATAAAATGATAGTTTCAAATGATAAAATGATACTTTTGTTTAATAATGATAGTTTTAGATTTTCTTGATGATAAAATGATACTTTTGCATCGTAAAATGATAGTTTGAGGGGATAAAATGATAGTTTCAAATGATAAAATGATATTTTTATTTCATAATGATAGTTTTAGTTCTTTGGATGATAAAATGATACTTTTGCATCATAAAATGATAGTTTGAGGGGATAAAATGATAGTTTCAAATGATAAAATGATATTTTTGCATGATAAATTGATTGTTTGAGTTCTTTGGTTGGATAAAATGATACTTTTGCATCATAAAATGATAGTTTGAGGGAACAAAATGATAGTTTCAAAATGATAGTTTGAGGGGACAAATATAGAATCTATTCTTCTTCCTCATTTATGAGCACATTTCCTACCCTCCATCACTCTTATCTACCCCTCATTCATTTCTATGCGGCGAGTGATGTAACAGAACTGAGTTTTACCGTTCTCGCCGGGATCGATGAAGACTTCACTGGCTGCTCAACGTCCGGCGTCGAATTGGTGATTGCACTGACTGGATACGCACAAGAGGGGAAACGAGAAGTGGAGAGAGGATTTGTTTTCAATCTTCAAATTGTGAAAATAGGGAGGGCATAATGGAGAAGTGGAGGTTTGTCGGGGCTGGGCATTCGAGCCATGATAATAAACCAGCCCCCACAAGTGTGATTTGGGTCAGGGGTTTGTAGTGTGAACAGTGCGGGCCTTACGGGCCTCGACCGGGCCATCTAATATCAAACATGGCAACCAAACAACTGGTATAAGTATGATATGAAACGTAAACATGAGTTAACATACGAACCAAACGACTCCTGATGTGTGTGTTTGTTTGAGACAGATTAGAATATGGGATAAAACATAATCATGTTGTATTGTATAAGATGTGATGTCTAGCAAAAATCAGTAATAAACAAAAAATAGTCGAACCGTCTCGTAACCAAAGGGACTTACTCATTTTGTGTATTTTGCATATTTCTTATTTATCAATGTGGGATTATGTCATTTTTATCTTTGAGTTTGTACACACATGGATATTTGTAAATTGATTTCCCTATATAAATTGCGTTTATTAAACTTTAAGATTTACTTTTTACTTACTAAAAATCCATATAAAATACTACTCCCTCCATCCATAATAGATGTCACACTTTTCTTTTTAGTTTGTCCCACAAAGATGTCACATTTCTTTTTTTAAAAAAAAAATTATCTCTCACATTAATATAAATATATTATTTTCTCTTTCCGCTCAACACATAAAGTAACATCTCCTAAAATCTCGTGTCATTACCCAAATGTGTCATATTATGGGACGGAGGGAGTACTTCTTTTGTCGTATTAAAAATGAAACATTTTACATTTTGGCTTGTCTCATTAAAAAAGAAATGTGAAATGAATACAACATCATTTCTACTTTTTCATCTTTCTTATTTTACTCTCTATTCATTAACTTATAAAACAACACTGCATCAAATCTTGTGCTGAAATTCTAATATTTCATATTTATTATGATGGAGAGAGTATCAAAATAATCTTTCTATTCCCTAAACATATAGACTTCGAGAATAATACTAGATTTTATGTGACAGAAAAATAGTTGATAGATAGTGTAATGTGCAATTAAAAGTCTTCAAAATAAATGGCTTAATTTTGGTGGATGAACTCTAGAGACGAAGTATAATACTCTCTCCGTCCGCCAATAAATGTTCTATTATTCCTTTTTCGTCAGTCCGCCAATAAATTTCCCATTTCATTTTTACTATATTTAATAAATGGATCATACATTCCATTAACTCATTCCACTCATATTTTATTATTAAACTAATATATAAAAGTAAGTCTCACATTCCACTAACTTTTCTATTCACTTTACTACATAAAATCAAACAATTTCTTAAAATTTATGGCGGTCAAATATGTGACATTTAATGATTTAATCATGGATGGAGGGAGTAATGTCCATTGAAGGCCTGAAATGGTATTTTTTGGGGCTCATGATTGTAGAATATTAGGCCATCCACAACGCTGTCACTATACCGTCCCTTAAAACACTATTTGCGGGCCCCACTATACTTTTTTACTTCATCCCTTAACTAAGGGACGGAACCTGCAACCCTCCGTCCCTTAACCGTCCCTTAAATTACTATTCATTCAATTTCATTTTTTTATTTTTTTTCCATCAAATTCAATTAATAAAAACACACTTCATTAAAAATAAAATAACATTACAACATAAGATTCGTAAAAAATTAAAAAACACATAATTAAAAATCCTAAAAAAATTAAAAATACATAATTTAATTTCCTCCACCAAAGTTTGCCCAAATGTGCTCCATGAGACCATCTTGGAGTTGGGCGTGGGCGGAAGAGTCACGTGTCCTTGCCCGAATAGACAACCGTTCTTGTATAGACGGATGCACTCCACTTCGAGGCGGACTACTGGCGGTTGAGCTTCAGGGGGCTTCGAGGTCGAACCAATTTCCCGCCTTGGGTCCTTCGTCTTGGACAATCATGTTGTGCAAGATTATGCATGTATACATGATGTCGACCATGTTCTCATGAACCACGAACGAGCCGGGGCTTTGATAATGTTGAAGCGCGCTTGGAGAACCCCGAACGCCAACTCCACATCCTTCCGAGCAGCCTCCTGCTTCTGCGCAAAAAGTGTCTGCTTTGCATTCACAGGCCTAACGCACGTCTTCACGAAGGTTGGCCACTTCAGGTAGATGCCGTCGGCAAGATAGTACCCCATTCTATAGCGCCGATTGTTAGCTGTGAAGTTGATGGCCGACGCTTTACATCCAAAACTGCGGCGAAAAGGTCGGATTGCTGGAGCACGTTTATGTCGTTGTTCGAGCCGGGGACCTCGAATTACGCATGCAATATCCATAGCCGGTAGTCGGCGACGGCCTCGAGTATAACGGTGGGATGGGTGCCTTTGTGGCCGCTCGTGTACGACCCCCTCCATGCCACCGGGCAATTCTTCCATTGTCAGTGCATGCAGTTGACGCTGCCAAGCATCCCGGGGAAGCCATGCACTTGTTCGTGAAGGCGGAGCAGGAACTGGCAATCTGTCGTGCTTGGCTTCCGGAGAAATTCATCGGTGAAGGCTTCCCGGAAGCCTTTGCAGAATTGTAGCAAGCACATTCTCCCAGTGTTGTCTCCAATGTGGAGGTATTCGTCGAACACATCCGCCGTTTGTTCAGTCGCAAGCTGACGGATTGTTGTAGTACATTTCTACAGCGTCGTGTGGCTGGGACGGCCGACGGCGTCGAACCTTTCTTGGAAGAACTCTTCCCGGCCCGCCAATGTATTTGCGATGTGGAGAAATAGCGGTCGCCGCATGCGGAAACGGCGACGGAAGTAGGTATCTCCTCACACCGGATTATCGCAGAAGTAGTCGCGGACTAACCTTGCGGCGGCTTCCTCCCGGTTACGATGGATGTAAGTCAGGGAGCGTCTTTGGGGCGACGCAGCTTCCTCAGCTTCCCGGCGTCGATCTTCTTCAAGTGATTCTTCCATTATTCGACGCATTTGCTCATACGGATCCATGAGATCGATTAAATTTGGGGGAAGAATAAAAGAGAGATGATTTGAGATGATAATTGGAGAGGAAATGGAGATGATTTGGGAAGAATAGATGTGTAGTTGTGTGTGAAATGAGGATGAATTAGGAGTATTTATAGAGTAAAAAAAAATTGAAACGGCTATAAAAACGGTAACATTACCGTTTGCCATTTTTTTATTTTTAATTTTTTTTAATTTTAATTCGAATTAAAAAAAATGATTTATTGCGTCAGCGTGACGAATCCCACTCGCGGGCCGGCGAGTGGGCGTCATGCATGACCTGGGAGCTCGCCACGTCGCCTCGGCGCGTGGCGAGCCTTCCCGCGTTTCGTAACGGCGGAACGGGACTAGTGACGGGCTGGGGGCGGGCTGGTGACGGGACGAGACGCTGCAACGCGTCCCGCCCCGGTTCCGTCACGCAGGAACGAAATACGGGCCACCCGCGTAACGCGTTGCGGGTGGCCTTATGCACACGTCATTAAAACTTGAGCGTAAACGTCGGACACTAACACACCCAATCATTGCCGGTTTTCTTCGAAAATTTCGAAGGGGTTGTGGTAAACGTTGTCTCGTGTTAATGAGTGGTAGCATAATTAGTTTTCTTTTATGTTTCAATGTTGTATTTCAATATCACAGTACACTGTTACTTCCATATTTTATATTTTATTTGGTTAGACGTGAACTACATTTTTATAATTGAATTTTGGATTTGTATCAAACATGGTATTCAAATTTAAAAAATTTCAATATACGTGCATAAATTTTGATTTAATATTTGCTGAAGTTTTTGCACTTTTTAAGCATTTTTGGTTAAAATTACCCTCTAGCCTGTAAGGAGCATTTTAGTCTATTTGTAATTAAAAAGAAATTTAAATTAATTTTTCTGTGGGACAAGGGGTATTATATTATCCTAATATTATAGGATTGAATTATTTCTTGAATTTGTCTCGTATCTCCTATACTACATCGCGATTGAAGAATAAGAATTTTGTATTCTTTCAATGCCATATTTCCTAATTCTTTTTTCTTAGATTTATTGTAGGTACATTCAGGGACGGAATTAGAAAAATAAATTAGCCAGTGCTGAAATTTCATATATATTAATAGTATTATTAAAATATTAAAAATAATATTAAAAGTATTTGAAAAAAATATAATATACTAGGAGTACTAGTATATAATTTGATTTGTTGTTTGGTTTAAATTTTAAAAATCGTACCAAACAAATAAATAAAAATATGCACTCAAATTTAGAAGAACTAATATTATATTTGAAATTCAAAAAACAAGTTATCATGGATATAGAGAAATATTTTATATGTCCTTTAAAAATAAGAACTTTATATTTTAGGTCGTCAGTGAAAATTATGCACTTTCTTTATCAGAAAACTTTTTTTATCTCTAATGTGGTAAGACTTATTCTCTACTTACATTTCTTCAATTACTTTACTTTTAATCTTTCGTTGTTATCAATTGTGCATTAAAACTTATACTCCCTCCATCCCAGCCTAAGTGAGACCTTTCTATTTTGGCACAAGAATTTAGTTGGTGGTGTTTAGTGAATTAAATTATTGATAGTAAAGTAAGAGAGAGAGTAAAGTAAGAAAGAGAAAGATAGAAAAAAGTAAGAGAGATGATAAAATAAGAAAGAGAGAATAAAGTAAGAGAGATGATAAAGTAGGAGAGATGAGAGGATAAAGTAGGTGAGAGGAGTGAGTTGACTATTGTCAATAAAGGAAACGTCTCACTTAGGTTGGGACATACCAATAAGGAATACGTCTCACTTAGGCTGAGACGGAGGGAGTATCATTTTAAAAGTTTTTATTTTTATCTTTCTTTCACTGCTAAAAATATGGCCTTTCACTACATTAAATTCATGGCACTTTCTTAAAGATGCCAATATAAATCACTTGTCATTACACTAGTGTTTTGCTGCACTACTATCAAATACTAATGCTACATTTTCAAATAAATGCCATAATAATGCTTGTTTACTTGCACTTTCAATTCCTCACTTAACCATTATTTCCAAAATACATATAAACGAATGTTATATATGGCCAAAATTATGTGACTAAATTAATAATTTATTTAATATTTTAAATCGATATTAACAACATTATTTTAATATACATACTATATATGATTTTAAATATCTTTAAGATAATAAGATATGCATAAATAAACTATATATGATTTTAAATATCTTTAATGCTATATACTAGGTATAATTTTAAATATCTTTAAGATAATAAGATATGTATAAATAAATAATATGAGTGTGCATCATATTAAATGTATATATACGGAAGTATATTTATCCCTAGTCAAACTTGATTAGTGTTCATATAATATTTAAACTACACGTGTTTATCTAAGTTTTTTAACAAACTAATGAATAAAATAACTAAATACCCTAATATTTCTAGCTACTCACATAAACTAAATTATTCAAGATTTCCAGGTGCAGAAGCGGCGCTAGCTTCTTGTTATCATCAAATAATTTAAAGGTAGTTTATTGTTTTCGTTTCACTTCAATTTTTAATTTGCCTATGATTTACATCAAATCACATGAGTTTCTATGGTGAACGATTGTAGTGGATATTCTGGATTGAACTGAAGAGCATTCATATTACTGTTTTAACAGTAAGTTCGATTTTGGGCTCCCAAATTTCTTAGCAATTGGTAATTATTGACTCTGACTTTTGCTTATATGATTTTCTATTTTGCATTGTCAATGCTTATTGTCCTGCTGAAAGAGTTTGAAGGATTTAATAATTCTTGATATGAACAATAAGATTGAGCTCTAAGGTTTTGCTTGCTCACCCTGTTGTTCCAGTTTGTACTTATTGAGTATGTTTGTGCTCATCATGTTTTTTCATATTGTAATATCTAAGTTTCATTGTTGGATAAGTGAAAAATGCTCTTTTATTCTATATTTGTGGTTGTACTCAGGATATGAGGATTTAGTTTTTATATAAAATATCTTAGGATACACTTCAATGATCAATAATATTATGTTGCTCGGTGGGTCTAGATGCAAAATATTCCATTACTCTCAATGTTAGCTAGTTAAGTAACCTTTAAGCCAAAACAGAATCATCTCTCTTACTGCTCTATCGTTCTCCACATCTGCCAATTCTATTTGAGTCAAAAGAATTCAATCTCTCTCTTCTTGTGTGCTCTATCTCGGCCGAAGGGTTATCGTGCCACCACACCACTGTCGTGCTTTGTCTTCTCTCGCAGGTCAACTCTTCATCATCTCTCGTTCTTAATTAATTTTTGGTTTTATAGCTTTCTTTTTGTAAGAATTTCCATAATAATTAATTTTTGTTTCTACCACTTTTTATTGTATAAGAGTTTCTCAGTCACAATTAACTATTGTATAATCAAATAAAGATAATGTGGTTGAATGGTTAATCAAGGTAAAATAAAGCTTGGTTTTAGTTTGACATTTTTGTTTTGTTTGATATCGATCAGGAAACTCAATACAGATAACTACTAACATTTTTTTCTATTGCATATGACTTGTTTGTGAATTTAGCATAATTAATATTACAAAATTAATATGTTTATCTCTTGTTGTTTGACATTTTATATGACTATTCATTCTCTTATTGACTAAGTTGTCTACATTAATTTATGATCTATATAGGTTTGGTAGGAATTTATTAATATGGATAAAAGTTGGATGACAAAGTCAAGAGTAACGGATGAGTACCAAAATGGACTTCAGTACTTCTTAGATTTTGCTTTTCGCAATGCAAGCATAAATGATAAGATAATGTGTCCATGCAAACGCTGCCAAATGGTAATACTTGTGAGTAGAGACGAAGCGTATGAACATTTGACAGTCGATGGATTTATTCCTGGATACATGGATTGGATAGCTCATGGAGAACTTTCTAGTTGCTTCTAGGCATGAAAACCAACATAATAATGTATAGGCTTTAGGCGATGATGATATGAAAGGTTTAGTTCATGACGTCTTTGGAGTTCCAAATGAAGATGGATATACGGACAGTACTAATTCCCAAATGGATTCTGAAATTGCTAATGGGCAAGCAAGAGAGTTCTATAGATTAATTGATGATTCACAACAGCCGTTATATGAAGGATGTGCTAAATTCTCAAAACTATCATTCATAATTCGTTTGTTGCATTTAAAGTGTCTTGGGAGATTGAATAATAAGGTATTTGATATGCTATTGGACTTACTAAGAGATGTTTTTCCTGATGCCATGGCTGGTCTACCGAAGTCTTATTATGAAGCTAATAAATTGATGAAAAATCTAGGACTTGGTTATGAGAAAATTGATGCTTGTCCAAATGATTTCACTCTATATTGGGGGGTGAATGAAAACAAAACTTCATGTGACACATGCCATAAGCCTAGATGGTGTATTACTAATAAAGATCACATGAGTGAGAAAAGAAAGGTTGCCCAAAAGGTGTTGTGCTATTTTCCACTCAAACCAAGGTTGCAAAGGTTGTTCATGTCTTTAAAAACGGCATCCCATATGAGATGGCATGCTGAAAGTCGTACGAAGGATGGGTATATGAGACATCCCGCCGATTCCCCAGCATGGAGCACATTTGATAGTTTGCATCCTGATTTTGCCAAGGAATCTCGCAATGTTCGATTGGGATTTGCGTCAGATGGAATTAATCCCTTCGAAAATGTGAGTGTGTCACACAGCACGTGGCCTGTCATATTGTTTCCATATAACCTACCTCCATGGATGTTCATGAAAGAGTCTTCTTTTATGTTATCTCTACTGATACCCGGTCCATCAGCTCCTGGACAAAATATTGATATTTATTTGCAACCACTTATTGCTGATCTAAAGGATTTGTGGGAAGTAGGAGTTGAAACGTATGACGCATCCAAAAAGCAAAATTTTCAGCTACGCGCTTCGTTGTTATGGACAATCAGTGATTTTCCAGGATATGCCTATTTATCTGGATGGAGTACCCAAGGTGAATATGCATGTCCGGTATGTAACAAAGAAACACATTCTATTAGACTGAAACATGGTGGAAAGCATTGTTACATGGGGCATCGAAGATTCCAACCTAAAGAACACGAGTTTTGGAAGAATAGACGACTCTTCGATGGCACAGTTGAGTATGGAGAGGCACCGCAATAACTATCTAGCGATATGGTGATGGATGGCCTGAAAGACTTTACTATGAAATATGGTACGCTAGTTAAAGATAATCCAAAGCTTTTCAGTTGAAAAAAAAAGAGTATATTTTTGAGTTGCCATACTGGAAAGATAATATGGTTCGTCATAATCTTGATGTCATGCATACTGAAAAAAATGTTTGTGAGAGTATCTGTGGCACATTGTTGGATTTGGATGGTAAATCAAAAGACAATTATAAATCACGCCAAGACTTGGAGCAGATGGGAATCAGACCTGAACTTCATCCAATTACTAAGGAGCAGGGAAAAGTTTATTTACTCGTTGCAACTTTTACAATGAGCAAGAAGGAGAGAACAATATTTTGTCAGGTTTTAAAAAATCTTAAAGTTCCCGATGGTTACGCCTCAAACATCTCAAGGTGTGTTCGATTAAAACCACCCAAATTGCTAGGATTGAAAAGTAATGACTATCATATTATGATGCAACAACTATTTCCTATAGCATTGTGAAAGACACTCTCTAGGGCAGTACGTTCACCTTTGATTCAGCTTAGTAAGTACTTTCGAGAACTCTGTTCTAAAGTAATTTATCCTGCTGATATCATTTGTATAGAGAAAGATATTGTTGTGGTACTTTGCCAATTGGAGAAGATATTTCCACCATCATTCTTCTATGTAATGGTGCACTTGACTGTACATTTGGCTACAGAAGTGAAGCCATGTGGGTCGGTTCACTACCGTTGGATGTATCCAATAGAGAGGTAATCCATATATATTTGCAAGTTATATTTATGAAATTTAAATAGTGTATATAATGAATGATGTTTTTTCAATAATGAACCATTTAAAATATTTGAAAATCTAATACTTGATTTTTTTGCAAATAGATATTTGGGCACATTGAAATCTTATGTGCGAAATCGAAGCATACCTGAAGGTTCAATTGCTGAAGGATATCTAGCAGAAGAATGTTTGAGATTTTGCTCTTTGTATTTAGCTGACTATGTGGAGTCAAAGTTTAATCGAGCATTTAGGGACGAAACTGTTAAAGATAATGCAATAATTGAATTAGATGTATTTACTATCCACGGTCGTTCTCTTGGAAAAGGGACTGTTATGAGATTAGATGATTTAACATTGACGAAAGTACACCAATATCTATTGTTCAACTATGAGGTTGTTAGACCATACATTGAGTAAGTTATTTTGTGAATTCCTATTTATCATATTTTTGAACTTTTTTTGAAACTATGAAGGTTTGTTCTTTTTCAGGCAATATTGGGCAGTAGTTGAACAATCTAATCCTCGTGTTGCACGTCATCAATTGGAACGTATCCACAGTGAAAGGTTTGCTGGTTGGTTTGCTCAATATGTAAGTTATATGCTTCACAATGATAGTAATGGTGAATATACAAGGTTGTTGCTATATATTATTGTGATTTTAATTTCTTTCAATAGGTTGAAGGGTTAACAGTCCATGAGGAAAATCCAACGTTAAGAGATCTGAAGTTACTTGCTCGCGGGCCTAATATAATTGGAGTGAAATATAAAAAGTGTTAGAGTTTGTATACTAGAAATCACCTTTCGAGTGATTGAATACTGTAAAACTCTATAAGCTATTTTCCAATAAATAAAACAGATTATTTTTATCATAATATTGTTATGTTTTACATTTAATGGTTGTTTATGGCATATTTAAATGTATAAGAACGTAACAAAGTCTAAGTCTTTGTTCTAGTAGACCGGTTGTGGGCGTCGTCCAATTTAAGGTAACACGGTCAGTTCTGAACAAAGAAAAAGTATAATTTCACAACCCAGAAAGGCCTAGACTACCTATCATGAAAGGTTGCAATGTCAGTCCGATTATTTCTAAGCCTTATTGAAATAAGATGGCGTTGGTGTGGTATAGCACTGAATGGATCTAACAGCAAGACATGTCTTTATCCTATCTACTGAAGGACGAGTTCTTGATAATTAATTTCTTAATCAATGTACGTTAGCATTGAGCATATGATATTGAGTATCTACTACTTTGACTTACCAAAGGTGCGGGTTTTTCGTCACCCAACGATCCAGGTATATTGGGTAGTGGTGATCGTTATCTAGCGGTGCTAGGATTGCTATTACGTTGAATCGTGTGCGAGGAGAGTCTCGTTTGATAACCTCCACGAGAGGAGCTCGAAACAAGGTTTTATTATTCGGAACCTAGCTAGTTGGAGTTTAATTACTCTATGAATAATAAATAAGAGTTTCTTGTTGAGTCCACTCTTGGAGATTAAAATATGTTAATTAATTAAGTCCATAGCAGACATTAATTAATTAATGGATGTATCCATCTTAAGCACGGGAAATAAATTACTTACTTAAAAAGGAAACCCGAAATACTCGTAATTTCGGAATTGGAAAGGCATTGCAATATTACTTCTGTAGTGGCTGCTTGTAATATTCCAATATAAGCTTATATTAATTGTGGGTTCAATTTAATTAGTAAAAAGCTAATTGGGTGAGGCCTGATCCAAATTCTTCCTTAAATCCCTGACTGGGCCCAATATGTGACTTAATATAAATAGGAGAATAAAGGAGACAGAAAGGGAGATGAATAATTTTTATTACTCAGAATTTTCGTCCCCCTCAGAGAGAGAGAGAGTTCGAAAATTGCTTCCTCCATGAGCAGAGTTCTGTCTTCGTTATTCAAGTCCTAGTACGCTGGTGAGATTTGCCCACACAAATATCAGTGTACAGTCCGGGACACCAGTCAGAAGATCCGAGGTCGAGTACTGAAGATCTTCACGTGGAGACGGAGCAAGCCATCATCGATTCTTGATTGAATCAACGAGGTAAATTGGCTAATTCCGTAGTAAGCATGTTTTAGGGATTTAATATGCTAAAGCATGTTTTAATTCAAGTTATGAGCATGATACATGTGATAATTACGCTAATAGAATTTGTCTAAATAATCTGCTAAATAGATCAAATTATGTGATCGGATTTTACGCACGCTTCCACTGCCAACCCCTTCAAAAAGTATATTTTAAATGGTTTCCGGTTCAACACAAAAGATTTGGAGTGTACAAAGAAAACACAAAATAGGGGGTGCGTGTTAAAGCTACAACGTCAAGTTTTTCAAGTACTAGGGATCAAGTTCAGAGCCTTTGTCCTAGCGGCAAGGAGCTTAGACATTATTGCATTAGGTGCTGAGTTCGAGCCCTCTTGACATCAGTTGTAATTTCCTCCTATCTATAGTATAGGAGTTTATTTGTAATTTCCTCCCTTATATAGGAGTTAATTTTGGAAAAAAAGTACTAGGGATCAAAATCCAATCTTTAGCGAGTTGGACTATTATGGAATTCTAACAGATGTCGTTAAGATGCTTCTCTACATTATTCTTGCTTTTACGTTACTATTTATCCACTCTAACTATTTATTGCAGTTTTTTTTAAAACGAGTGCAAAAAAGAAGTCAATCAAGACGGAGGGAGTACTAGATTAGTAAGAAAACATGTGAATTTTTTATTGATGGTAACATTTAAAAAATTACTAAATTAAAGAAATTAATATTTTGGAAAGTTCCAAAAATTAATTGTCTAAACTGTCAAAACTCATGTTGAATTTGACTTAAATTACATTAAATATTTTTTACTTATAGCTCTATTTTAAGCAATTACTTATGATTTTTATTAATATCCTTACGAAAAATTAATTAAGAAAGTCATTAAAACAACTATTTTTAAAACTTGATAATCAGCAATGTTTTAAAATAGTATGCAAATAAATGATACTCATTGTTAACAATTTAGATGGAAGTTGATTATTTTATTCTGCTAAAAATACGCAAGTTTCAACAATTTAGATGGATGTTGATATTAGTATTATTTTATTGTGCATACATAGACATATTTTATTGATATATATACTAATATACGTGTATTTATCATTCTTCACTTTGTGAAAATCAAGCGCCAAGCGAAGAAAAATAATAGCGCTAAATCTCAAATATCACAACCGTCCACTCTTTCCACAACTCCCAATTTACAATTTCTTTCTACAATTCCCAAGCGAAAAGAATAACTCACTCTGGTGACCAAAGATAATTCGAAAAAACAGCTGAAGGTTAATTCTCTAACATCGGGAATTTCTAATTCGATTATAAGGTAAGTGTTCTTTACTGAATCTTGATGGAGACATTCTTACAAGAGTAATATATGTTTTCATTGTTGGATTGTAGGGTTTCTCGTTTGAAATTACTTTGAGAAGGTGAAATAATGCTTGAAATTAACTGAAGTTGGTTAATATATATAGTCCCTGTTCTGGGAAGAATTATGCTTATTTATGTTTGGAATACAATTTTTGACAATTTTGGGTGCATCGTGGGAACTTCATTGATAGTGGTTTAGGTTTATTTTGGGTGAAATATAAGTATAGTATTATCTCTTATGCTTGCACTTGTTTTGATCAACAGGGATGCATATTTCATTGGCCAAAATTAAATGCTTAGCCTTCAATCCATTTAATGAGTGGTTTTTAGCAATCGGATCTACTAACAACATTGTTAAAATCTCTGATATGCGAAAGCTTTCTACTGCCCTAGTAAAGCATACAACCTAAGGTTCATTTTCTCTAGAGAATATTCCTAAATCATAAAGTTATTGAAGTCGTTATGAGCCAAACTAGTGTCAGTAGCCAAGCTGTCAGATTATGAACAATGGAGAGTTTATAACAGAATGCACCTCTATTGAAGTCCTACAGCATTTTCTGGTTATGAATAATGGTGAATGTTATCCTCTTATAATGATCAATAATCATGTTGTCTATGCTTACTTTATTACTCTAATGTAGCAGTTATGACTTCTAAATGACGAGGGCAGTTAGCAAAAGTGTTTGTTTGCAAGACGAACCAAATGTTTCACAACAAAGGTTGGAAACCGATGAAGGTAATAATAAACAGTGAACTGATTACTTTATTACTCTAATGAAGCAGTTATGATTTCAATATATTCTTTTATAATGATATACAAGTTTCACTACTAAGACAGCAATAGGCAGAAGAGTTTATTGTAGAAATCTACATTAAAAAACTTTGGACATGGTCACATCTTCATGGCCCTTCGCACCACAGCCATGAAAGTGTGCCACCATTGGAGAATGAGGGCTTGAGTGTAGACGTCGAACAACAAGAAGATGAAGGTAATGGGAAATCAAACATTGTGACAAGTTGTGTAACCTTTTAAATAATAGACTAATCATATTATACTCGTCGTTCTTCAAAGCATTGCATCTGGTGCTGAAATTGTTGAAAAGCAAAGTAGAGGCCCTACGTATATGAAAAATATTTGGGGTCGCCCTCTAAACTTGTCTCCCATTCATGTTGAATATAATGAGTTCGGTCAAGCTATAGGTGGTGAGGATAGCACTCTCTGCCATTTCCTAGGTTCGATTGCAAGAAGCGGTAATTATTGTCCTATAGATATTAAAAGTTGGCATGCCATTCCAAAGGAGAAAAAAACTGAGATGCTTGACATTGTAAAAGGTAGTTAATGTTATTTAACTTTGTCAGATCTTTTCGTTCCCTTCTATGCTTTTTGACTATCTTTTAACTTTCTCATTTACTACATGATTGATGATTATATATATACATATATATAACATTATCTGACTATGTTTAACGTAGTTACGAGTCCATGTCCCTATCACTAATGAGAAGTGGATTCTGGAATCTGTCGGGCTTAAATGGAGAAACTGGAAGCATAACTTGAAAACACGATACTGGGCTGACGTACCTATCGAGCATTTAATAGATGATAGGGACGAAAGAGTTTTGGAAGTTCAATGGATCAATCTCTTTGCCTATTGGAGAACATAACATGCCAAGGTTTAATCTACAATTCTAATACTCATTTCATTTGAACTATGCATTCACTTCCCCTTTTTCCTTTGCTATTAGAATGCAAGCAAAAGAAACAAAAAAGCTCGAGAGAAAAAGTTAATGAATCAAAGAACATGAAAGAAGTCGTTTGCCCAAGTTAAAGCCAAAATGGTAATGTTTTCTTTCTTTCTTTTTTCTTATTGTACTCATTCTTGTTACAATATATTAGTAGTTTGACAATGTACATATTCCTAGACCAAAGAACTTGGACAATGCCCATCTCGTGTTCAACTTTTCAAAACTTGTTTTGTTTCTTCAAATGGAAGCACAAGTGATGCGGTCTCTAGCAAAATTGTATGTGACGGTATATCTGTCCATTATATGAAATGTATTATGCAATCTAATTCGTGAATTAGCTTTTTAAAATTTATACATTAACTTTTTAAAATTGTGTAAACAGTCAGCAATGGAAGATTGTAGTGATCAATCTTTTGAAGGTTCGGACGATGCAATTGCTCCAGATGATATCTTTGCCCAAATCATGGGGAAGGATAGACCCGGCCATGTAAGGATGATGGGTAAGGGAGTGCGTCCTTCAGATTTATGAATCGAAACTTCTAAAAGCACATCAAACCGTTTGCTAGTGGAGTATCGAGAAAAGATTGAACGGCTGGAGGCAAGGCTTGCAACACAAGAAAGAACTAGTGGTTCACAAGAAGGCACTAGGCCAAATGTGATAGTCTCTGAGCCTTCCTCAGTAAATGCTACAACAGCTCATATTGATCAGGTAGCTTTGCTTTTATTTTCATACCATTTAAAAATATATTTACATATTAAAAATGGTGATTAATCAATTTTTATGTTTTGGAGGTTGCTACATACGTGTGTCTAAGAAGTGTTTTCACAAAAAAAATCGTTGCTAAAGGATGTATTCATAGCATAGATCCAAGTACAAAAGTTGGCGGACGAATGTTGGGATTGAATTGGTGTGAAATAAATGTTAAAGTTGTGGTTGAACCTAAGGAACAATTGATCAGACCCTACGACAACTTGCAAGAGCTTTCCCAGACAGTTGGTCATATGATTGTTGGCCATGTTTTTTTGGTATATTTTATAAATTATTTACTTACATATAATTACAAATGCACTTTAGTTTGATCCATAGTGCATATCCACCTTTATGTATGCAGATGGAACCCATTAAGTGACAACCATTGAATATTGATACATTCTCTTGGACCACCGGTATTTGGAAAATTTAAATAAATTATAGTATTTGTATGATTAATTTGGTATATGCATTTTATTATGCTACTAGGGATTATTTTGACCTTTATTTTTCTTCTCATGTTATACATATGGCTTTGTGGTTGTAAATCATTTCAAATTCCCCAGTAGATATAGTTTCTTATCATATATATCTAATCTTCAAGCCCAGAGAGATTAACACCTCGAAACCTAACCTTCTTAGACTGTGAGCATTTAATGATATCAATGCGTGTCAATTCAGTACCCATTTCAGTTTCCTCTTTCCTCTTAACCAAAGATGCATTAATTTCATCCATTAACCCCTGGCATCAGACATGCAAGGTCCGTCAGGTAGTAGGTCAAATGATCAATATGCGCTATCCATTAGCTCATCAAGAAAGAAAATCTCAGAAATAATTGCAAATTATATGAGTCCCCATATTCTCTTACTTAGATAGGACAAACTATGTACAAGTACAATGTGCAAAATGTCGAACTTCACAAAATAATGATTTAAATTTCAAGTTTGTGAGTCCTATCATTTTCATGCATACAAGACATTCTCTTCAGATGCTTTTGCCTCCATTTTCTGTTTTGTGCCTCCATTTTCTGATATGTGTGTTTCTTTTCCTGTTTGGTTATATTTCATTCTTTGATAATTTATTTCTTACAGTTTTTTTAGTTCTTCTGGTACATACTACATATATATATTTGTTGTTTATGTATAACTCCATATTTTTAAAATCAAACATTTCAGGTGGTGTCGCAGAGAACGTTTGCTCTTTCGACAGATTTAAGAGGCTAACATATCTGAAGAAACAAGCAATGCACTTCTGGATATTATCTTTTGTGTATTTTACATAGAAGAAGAACAAAACTTTTAATATTGTTTAGTATGCATGTTAAAAAACATTTTGGCATTAGATACTTTGAACTTTTGTTATGTAAATAAGGCGTTTTATTTTAATTTGTTGTTTATGAAATTTTATTGGATGAATAATTATAGTTTAATATGAATTTTATATATGTTGGAAGTGAAACTAGAATTTTATATTTATATACATATATATATATATATATATATATATATAGTAGTGATCTATGGCAAATGCCCCTTAACCAAATAACTAGAGAACAAATCATAGCCACAAGATCAAAAAAATCAAGGGCTAGAATTAATTTTCGAATTTAATGAGATATTAGTTCCATCAATCACAAATTTACTCAACAATAACAAGGCGGGGGTATAATGGTCATTGCATAGCCAAAATTCTGCTTTCGTGAACCGCTACGAATCCTCTTAGGGTTGACTGCTTCTCTATCACCAAAACTGGCCTGCGATTTCAAAATAGGAATCGGGCGCGGCAGAGTCGTTTTGAAGGGAGAAAGAGATCTCCCGCAGCCTGTGTTGATCGGAGATTGCAGCGCGTTTGAAGGGGCGGCGGCATGGTGGTTGCAGAAAGTTTTACAGAAGAAAATTATGAAGATTTGAGAAATTTTGGGAGATCAAAATTTGAAAGCGAAGTATTAAAGCATCACATCACATTTTGATGACTGTGCTTTGTTTAAACTGTTTAAACTGTTGATGATGATTTTGGTTGTGAATTTGTGATGCTTCATTTCATTCCATTCAAAATCCAAGGAACGTTCAAAGAGTTTGTCAGTAGTGACGGAGATCACCGGCCACTCGCCACTCATGGGATACAGGATCCGCGGCTGATGACCTGCTTCGAAGATTTCTGCTTCTGGGAAAGCATATTGTGGCATTGTGGGGACAAGAACTGGACGGACCACTCCACGGCGACTCTGCCCCCGTCGCCACCATCTTCTGCGCAAACAGTTTCTTTATAATCTTTGGCTTATTTTTTCATTTTTTCTACTTTTTTTCCTTTTACACCTTGAATTCTTTTTCTGAAGTGAAGTGATGCTTTATAAAGGTTTGAGGTTCATGACTAACATAGTAACACAATACAGATTCCTAATTCATCCAACCACGACTCGGCCGCCACCTCTTCGTTAATCAAACATTGATATACAATAATTAATATAAGAACATGGTTGTTCTTTGAGAACCGTCCTCCATGGTTGTTTGTCGCTACATAATTCATGATTTAACTTTGAAGCAGAATAAAAAATATTGATTCTAAGAGTGATGTGTTTTGTAAACAAGAGTGAAGTAAAATCATGCTAAGAGTAACGTGTTTTGTAAACAAGAGTGAAGTAAAATCATAATAAGAGTGATGTGTTTTGTAAATAAGAGTGATGTAAAATCATGCTAGGAGTGATGTGTTTTGTAAACAAGAGTGAAGTAAAATCATGCTAAGAGTGATGTGTTTTGTAAACAAGAGTGAAGTAAAATCATGTTATAAACAAGAGTGAAGTAAAATCATGCTAAGAGTGATGTGTTTTGTAAACAAGAGTGAAGTAAAATCATAATAAGAGTGATGTGTTTTGTAAATAAGAGTGAAGTAAAATCATGCTAAGAGTGATGTGTTTTGTAAACAAGAGTGAAGTAAAATCATAATAAGAGTGATGTATTTTGTAAACAAGAGTGAAGTAAAATCATGTTAAGAGTGATGTGTTTTGTAAACTAGAGTGAAGTAAAATCATGCTAAGAGTGATGTGTTTTGTACTCAATGAAATGACTAGTAGGTATTAACAAACCGGGCTTTAAGTCCAAAAAGAAAGAAGTCACTCACTTGGGCTGGAAATAAATTAATAAAATGTGGAATCCACATATAAAAATGGAGTAGTAATTTAATAGCGAATTAATGAAATAAATACTAAACGTAATTTTAGGTGACATAGAGGTATAGAGTCCAAAAATAAAATTATGAATCACAACATTTAATTGAAATACAATCAAAACAATAACACAAAAACATCAAATTCGATCAACCTAAACAAAACCTCAAACTTTCCCCAACAACACTTCATCAATAACCCTACGCAGATTCCGTCGCGACGCCCCTTTCGCCGCCTCCTCCGCAAGCTTCTTCCACTCTGCCGCCCTCCTTCTCATCTCCTCCCCTTCCTCCCCCACCATCAAGCTCCTCACCTGTTTCTCCACCTCATCTCTCTTCACATCACCACCAATCTCCTTCCCCACCCCCCATTGGTTGCAGCAGTACCAGCAATTCGTCAGTTGCTCCGCGAAAAACACAATGTGATACTGATGTGTTTTCGCGGCGATTCACCACCGGAGGTTGAATTGGATTTCGATTCTTCAGATGCAAACGTACTTTTCCATCGCCGACGTGACGGCGGAGCTGAAGAAGGTGGTGGAGAAGAAGATATCGGAGAATGACGCGGAGGTGAACAAGGCTGAGGGTGATTGTGCGGCGACGATCGACGGAGAAAAGAAACGGAAAGACAATAATCACCATAATTTCCAACGAGATTTGGAAATTGAAACCGCATAATTTCATATTTAAATTTCATAATGTAATTTTCAAAAATACCCTTGGCCTATTTTGTATTATTAAAATAAATAATATTTGTTCCATTAAGATGTGTGGCTGAGATTTGTTCTCTAGTTATACACTTAAGATTAGTTATATCTTGATCACTAACCTATATATATATATATATACATATATATATATATATGGGTGCATTATAATGATAACTCCAATTTGTGTGATAACCCTATAACTAAATCTCCACCACACATTTTAAAAATATGTGGTCTGGATTTAATCTAACAAAACTATCATTTTATCAAATAAAACTATCATATTTCGGATATATTAAGGGCAAAATTGTCATTTCGTTATAAAATTGGGTGGGTAAGAAGAAAGCGTGAATTAAACACTGCATTCAATTTCTCTCACACTCAAACCCTCTGAATCGCATCCAAATTCTGGAATATGTCGAAGGAAAACGCTCAAGCATCATCGAAGGAAGGCTGGACAAAGTTTATTACTTATTTCACTTTTGTTTTTGCTCGATTTTATCATTTTGCCAGAGATTCTCATTTTTTTAGATTCTATAGTTTTTTAGTGTAGATTTAGAGTTACATATGACAGCATGATGAAATTACTTTTAATTTACTTCATACTTGGTTTTGTATCATCAATTCATACCTTATTCCATGATGAATTATAGTTTTAAATTATAAAATGATAGTTTCAGGGGATAAAATGATAGTTTCAAATGATAAAATGATACCATGGATAGAAATCAGCTGCTTCTACTAATGTATTGAATTTCATACCAATCATTAGCTTCAAAGCATCATCACAAACAGGAATGTACATACCTACAAATCAGTAAAACTGTCATTTTATCAACTTAGAGAATCATTCTATCCGGCAAAACTATCATTTTATCAACTCGGGGTATCATTCTATCCAGCAAAACTATCATTTTATCAACTCAGAGTATCATTCTATCCGGCAAAACTATCATTGTATGCAGTAAACCTAATATTTATAAGCCAAAAGTATCATATTAACACATAATCGGCAATGCAGAATATAATTACATAATATCATGAACTGATTTGTTGCCTAGTTTACGAATGCCAAAACCAACTGAACGAGCATAATGTTCATAGAAATCAGCTGTTTCTACTAATGTATTGAATTTCATACCAATCATTGGCTTCAAAGCATCATCACAAACAGGAATGTACATACCTACAAATCAATAAAACTATCATTTTATCAACTCAGAGTATCATTCTATCCGGCAAAACTATCATTTTATCAACTCAGGGTATCATTCTATCCGGCAAAACTATCATTGTATGCAGTAAACCTAACATTTATAAGCCAAAAGTATCATATTAACACATAATCGGCAATGCAGAATATAATTACATAATATCATGAACTGATTTGTTGCCTAGTTTACGAATGCCAAAACCAACTAAACGAGCATAATGTTCATAGAAATCAGCTGTTTCTACTAATGTATTGAATTTCATACCAATCATTGGCTTCAAAGCATCATCACAAACAGGAATGTACATACCTACAAATCAATAAAACTATCATTTTATCAACTCAGAGTATCATTCTATCCGGCAAAATTATCATTTTATCAACTCAGAGTATCATTCTATCCGGCAAAACTATCATTTTATCAACTCAGGGTATCATTCTATCCGGCAAAACTATCATTTTATCAACTCAGAGTATCATTCTATCCGGCAAAACTATCATTCTATGCAGTAAACCTAACAATTATAAGCCAAAAGTATCATGTTAACACATAATCGGCAATGCATAATATGTCATTTTGTCAGGTTAAAGTATCATTTTATCAACTTATATGCAAAATTGAAAACATCTTCCTGATCACAATTGTGCGAGAAATATGGAAACAAAATCTGGAGATTATGGAATAATGAACCAAATCGGAAGAAAATCCGGAGCCTATGTAAATAAAATAGGTAAGAAATATGGATACAAAATCGCTAAGAAGAGAGAATCGAACTGAGAGAGAGTGAAAGAATGGAGCGAAATTCAGAAATTAAATGAGGGAAATGACATATTTACCCTCTGTGCTTTTTTATGAAGTAAATCTAAGTTTGAATCTCAGCCACAAGATTAGAAAATATGTGTGGTTCAGATTTGGTTATAGAGTTATTACGTGATTTGGGGTTATCATATGATCACAACTCTATATATATATATATATATATATATATATATATATAAATAGGGTTTTGATCCATGCAAAAGCATTCTTAATACAAAAATGCAGAACCAAGCATACAAAAGTAATTTTTAGGTCATTGTAAGCTTATTTTTACGTCATTATAGTAAGGATGACATGAAATGATCTTAACATGACCTCAAATCCAAAGTTTATAATATGACCTAAAACTGCTTTACAATGACCCTCCGTGTTTTTGTTTAATTATTGACCATTGGATTGTCAAATCTCATGGTCAGGATTTGGTCTAGATTTTGTATTGAGATCAAGTTTTGTATTGATCATTTTCCTATATATATATATATATATATAGGATTGTATTCAATGTCGAACCAATTTTAAATGCCGAACTAGAGAACAAATCTTATGCATCCATTCTTATAATCTTGTGGTCTTAATTAATTCAATTAAATATTACCTAATTCTATTATAATATACCGAAATTAGAGTCTGGAGGATTCTTTTGTAATTCTCATTCATGCGGTTATTATGTTTCCATAATTAAAGCAATGGAAATGTGAGAAAAAATCGCTACACAATCAAGCTGCTAACTTGGATTTAATTAAATCAACAAATCAATTCCATCCCAATATTTCACTAGCCTATCCCATTCTTGAAATTGTTATAACTTGATCTTGTTCTATCGAATATTTAACCACCACTACGCCAAGAACTGGGACGCCAATGGACGACTTGAACAATCCTCCACAATTGAATTTTCGCAGGAAGCAACAAACGTAGAGGGTTCAATCAACGAGATTCAGATATTGTCTGCTACACCCATCGCTCACGATTGGGGTTTCATCTCTATTAATTCACATCTCCATCATCAACATACATCTACAATTACATCTCCATTGTCAAGTCACGCCTATAATTTCACGCAATTCATGAGTCTTCAATTGATCATTGGGTTCAATTCTAACACCAGAAAACCAAGAGGTTGAATCCGAAGTTAAATTTATTCAATTTAAAAAGAAATCATTGCATTATATAACTCATTAAAAAAGAAAACGTGATGGTTATGAGGAGTGGTTGTTGTGTTATATAACTTCATCTTTTAATCAAATGTTTTTATCTTTTAATGTAATGAATTCACCCGAGAAGTGGAAACATTTCAGTTAAAATGAAATAAATTTCAAAAACCCATAATAAAATAACTTCCATCTTATGATATTATTTCTTCATCTTATTAGGAATTACTTCATCTTATATTATGATCAATTCACCTTATACATTTAAAACGAATCAGGTTTGAACCATCGAAAAAAAATCAAAACTCATATCTTGAAGATCACTAAGAAATCTCGAATTGAGAATTAGTTCCACAATACTAGCAATTTGATTCACTATAATACATAAACAGTTCAAACCAATTGAAGTTTAGTAGAACCAAATAGATAATCAGTGTGTGAACCGAATAAGATTTCAAATACATATATAAAATCTCATTTGATTGAGTTAATATGCAATGAAAATGGATAGTGTATGAATTAATCTTCTTGTTTTGACTTTCGCAAACAACGCATCCGTTTTTTCCCTTCATATGCGGTTGCGCGCTTGGCCTTGACATTCCTCCTCGCAACAGGCTTCTTGGCATCACACTTCTGATTTAATACAATTGAAAATACCCATATTAATCAAACATTCAAAATTTAAACCTCCCCAAAAAATAATACTAATAACTTCATATTCTAATTTAATCCCTCCAAAAAAGTAACTTCATAATGTAACAATAATTTCATCTTATACTCTTATTACTTCATCTTTTTATTTAATAACTTCATAATATAATTTAAATTTCCAAAAAAATAATCCAAATTTGAATTAAATCACATCATATAACAATGTAAAAACTTCATCATACCCTTAAAGTACTTCATCTTATATTATAATCATTCATCTCTTGAATAGTTTTCATGCACTTCAAAAAATAAGAACCAAAACAATAAAAATAATTGAAGACAAAAACTGAATAATCCTATGTTGTAATCTAAAGACAACAATCACTACAACTTTATAATGAAAACAATTAAAAAACAATCGAAATTTGAACCAAAAAGAACAGAAGCCATGGCAAATCACTACAACTTTATGTTGCAAAATTAAATAACAAATTAACATATCTAAAATTCATATTAAATGTACCAAAAAAGAACAGAGGCCAGAAAAATTCAATAACATTCACAAATACAGTAACTAATCACTTCATACTTGAATCACATTTCTTCATCGTACAATGTACTTACTTCAATATACAATCAAATTTAAGGTCAAACACATTGGTAACTGGGAGGCTATTACCATTTTCATATGGACAAACACAAAATAAATAACAAAAACAGAACGCACCACGAATCGAATGTAATTTTATATTAAATGGACTGTATTGATGAACTCTAGAGTTCATACCTGTATCGGTAAACCCAAAGCTAATCCAACAACTAAAAATATGTAATCTCTCCAACATATAATCAGATTCATTCATCATATGATGTAATCAATTCATCGGGTAATTACATTTATAGTATAACTCAACCGATCATCATTTCAGCATAATCCAATACAATTGACAAAAGAACAAATATACATGATCACTTCATCATTTAGCCACATTGCTTCAGCGTATGGAAGAATTACTTCATTATTTAATCATATTTTGGGTACAACATAATGTTCAGTTGCAGCAAAATACATTATTCATCATATAAACATATTTCTTCATGCTATAATCTAATCACTTCATCATATAATCATATTTATGGTTAAATCACAACGTCCAATTAAAGAATACTACAAGATTACATCAAAAAAATTTGCAGAACTGGAGTAGACCCACATTGATAACTTAAACAGTAGGAAATTGAAGAAAAAACAAATACTTTTGCAAACTAAAATAAAAAAAGGGAGCACAAAAATCATAGAGAAACCTGCGGTTAACTCACCCGAATTTTCTAGTTCATTCGACTGAGAATTTGTACTTTGTTTCTCCCTGTGAGAACATCCAGTTTTAAGGTTCGAAATTAACTACCGACCAACTAAATTGGAGAAAAAAAAGAATTAAAACCTATTAAAGATAAAGTGAATTGTATGCAATCAGAAATTACCAGTACGAGATAAGCCCTTAGACCGCAACTGTCGCTCATCTAAAACCAAATGACTCTGAAATTAATTCGGTTTCTTGCTTATAATGAATAAGAGTGTAGAATAGCAGGTCGATACTTTTAATTTTCGACTGCCTCGTGTCAACCTTGTGTGAATTGGATGGTGAAGACAATGACGTGAGGCAGAACTCTTTGAATCGTTGATGGCAGAAGACAAATGATGGCAGATTTATCTGAATCGTCGACCAGTTAGAGAGAATGGAGCGGTGGGAGAAGAGGGAAGTTGATTGGGTGAATCTGATTTACCCTAAAATAACAACCAAAATGACTTCTCTACCCCTTGGCTGAACTTATTAATTAACCGGATGAATGAGGGAATTAAGATAAAGTATCTTTAATCTCAACCATTAAAATTTAAATCTAATAGTCAATATTTAGTCTCTAGTTCTACACTGAGGAGGTGTTGGGTATTTAAAGGGACCCTATATATATATATATATATATATAAAGGTAAAATATAATTTTAAGTATTTGAAGGATTAAAATATAATTTATTAATATTTGAAGGATGCAAATATAAATTATAGAAATTTATAGACTAGATTGTAAATTATATAAAATGCAGGAAGAAATTGTAATAATAAATATTTAAGGGGGGTATTCTTTAAATTTTCGTCCAAGTATTGGTGTAGTCTAATAGAGCATGTTGTGGCAATTTCTAGTGCCATTAGATGTGATTCCTCATCACATTTTTTGAGTGTAGCAATGATTGATCTTTACTTACACAGGATCTATTACTACATTCGCTGGGGCTTACACTTGCTTCAAGTGCCATTACAGATAAAGCGCAACGTTAACATAATTCTGATGGCATTTTGAAGTGCCCTAAAAAGTCACTTTTCTAGTAGTCAATTCGTCTAAAAAAATAAGTTAAATAATGTATTAGTATCAAAATACATCTATTATAACACAGAAATATTAGAATCAAAACTAATTCAGTTATTGTAATTAAAATTGATTTCATGTCTTTAAAAATAATAAAAATAATTTATATCATAAAATCAATAAAATTGATGATTATATCGATGGAGATTGTGTGCCAATTAATTGTAATGTTGTACTTGAAATATTTTATTTAAGAAATGCTATTAAAAAGGTGAATAGATTGAAATTATAGTGAGTGCAGACTTTAAATTCTAAGAATTAAAATATGGACAATTTGGTGACAAGTGTCCTACTTGTTTTAGAAAAGAGTAAAGGCCAAAATTGGTCCTGAACATATGACCATTTTACGATTTTGGTCCTAAACTTTATCTTTTGAATATTTTGGTCCTATACATTTTAAATCGGATCACAATTGGTCCTCCATTTACAATTCCGTTAATTTAACGGTCAACGGGTTTAACCCAATTTTGATCGATTAAAGCTCTTAAGTATGATTTTTAACTCACTAATTATATCATTAATTATTATTCTAATTTATTAATCCTAATAAAACAAAACAAATTTATTAACAATAAATATACTAAAAACAAATTAAATTAAAATAACAAAATGAAATTAAAACAAACTCCCTAACCCCTAGCCAAAAACGAATCGTCTTCTCCCTCTCCCATCTCCCTCCCGCGATGAATCACCCTCCATCTCCCTCCCCCTCACTTCGATCGCCGGCGAATCCCATTCCTGGACGAGGGATTAGAGTAGTTCTCGACGAAGCCTTGTACTTGACTAACCCTTTCTTGTCGCCTAAACGAAGAAACCCTAACCCAACGAACAAAGAAACCCTATCCAAGCCTCCTAGCTCAACTGGTTGAGAAGGGAGGCAAGGATACCGCGTCATCCTAGAGGTCGTGTGTTCGACCCCTGGGAGGCGCATCTTGGGGATTAATTTCCCTGGGGCCTAGTGGATTCACTGGCCTGACTCCAGAGCTTCGGGAGGTGATTAAGCTTGTACCCGTGCCTGGACCCAGGAGCTGGGGGAGGTGAAAAATCCTGGACCCGTTCCTGCGGGGCTGGTGGACCCATTGGGTCCCACCTTGACAACGAAGCGCGTCTTGGTAAGACGATTCACCTCCGACCGTTAGGTCGGGGGTCTGAGTCACTTCGGGGGGTAGGTGGGAAACCACCGTCGATCCTCCTTAAATTGAAAAAAAAAACGAACAAAGAAACCCTAAATGGAGAAGGGGAACGACAAGGATGCAAATGAAGCTGGTCCTTCCACTGAAAATCCACCTCCTCCGAGTGAAAACACACCGACCCTGACTGATACTCGACCGCCACCACCACCACCACCTGCGTCTCAAAATCGACCGCCACCGTCTCAGGATCCTTATCGTGAAGGTAAAATCTTTAATTAAAAGTGCTTTGATTAGGTTTGATTTGGATTCGTTGTGGTTTGACAGTGAACATATGCGGATTTGTATTTAGGATTTGAGTTTTTGGGGGACATATGTGGATTTGTTGTTGAATTTGTTGTTTGTTGTCCCCGATTTTCAAAGTGAATGAATCTTAGATTCATTTCATGTATTTATCATAAATAATTTATGATTTTATTTACAAAAAATAATTGTAATTATTAAATAATTAAAAATTGCTTAAGTTGGTCAAAATTGTGATTAAAATCGTTGACTGTTAAATATTAACGGCATTATTAACGGAGGACCAATTGTGATCCGATTTGAAGTGTACAGGACCAAAAAATTCAAAAGATAAAGTTTATGACCAAAATCGTAAAATGATCATATGTTCAGGACCAGTTTTGGCATTTACTCTTTAGAAAATAGTCCGATAAATATAATAAAGGTTAAGGCCCAATTGAAAATGAATGGAAGCCCATTTCCAAACATCTTCTTCCCCAAATTTCTCGGCGGCGCAGCAACTCTACTGTAAATATTTTGGATTCAGAGCCGGAGCGCCGGCGCAATGGGCGACCATGGGTGGGAGGATTACGGGACCGACCAAGCCCCCGCTGGAGCGGTGGCTTGGCCGCTGGTAGTTCCCTCCCTAGGTACATTTGATTCTATTTCTATTCAAATTCAGAAAAGAAAATGATAGACACGGTCTCTCTCATCACAAATAGATTGAAATGCCGCTTAAGGGTTAGAGGGTATTTTAGACTATAAAGTGTAAAATTCACTTCATCGATATTATATCAAAGTCTATGGATGTGTTGTTGATGATCAAATGCAAGATATCGAGATACAATCAAATTTCAAAGATGATAAAAACAACTCTTGAAAGCAAGACATTTTTTAGTAAATTTTTCTCTCTAATGAGGTGAATTTCATTTTCCATGAAAAACACTTAAACTATTTCTTCTATCTATCTTTATATTACTTTATCAATTTTGTATTAAACTTGTCTCTTTCACTACTAAAACTATTTTTAGTGAACGGAGATAGTATATTAATGTATTGGTTTAAAGCTAAACTAGTCGATGAAAGGTTTGTGTATAAGTCGGCGAGTTTGAAAAATTATATGAAAAAAATAAAAGAAAAAAACAAATTAACCCTACTTATCGTTAAAAAGTTGTGTCCAAAGTGACATCACTTATTTATTTTTTGATTAATCGAACTAGACAAGTTACAATAAGACAAATATTACATGATCATATAGCGTTATTTTTTGTGTTAATTTTAGTATTGAGTAATCTTGAACATACTAAGATTGGGGCGGTGGTATTTATTCTCCATCTCACTCTAATTGACACATTTTTATTTTAGGATGTCGCACTCTAAATGACATATTTTTAAATATAGAAACATCATTCTCTCTAGTTTTCCACTCTTTTGTACTTTATTTTCTCTATTTTACTCACAAAAAATACTACATAAAATCACATGCTGAATTAGAAATGCCCCACTTAGAGTGGACGGATGGAGTATAATTTTTCTTTCTAGCTTTTTCATTTCCATTAATAAAAGAGTGGAAATTAATTCCTATGAACATTCGACACAAACAAATTCGGCCTAAAAATGTCAATCTCAATACTGATTTATGATTGTGCAATTAATTTATCGTAATCTCTTTTATTCTACAAAATATAGAATAAGCTCATGAACAAACTGTGTCAACAAAACTTCAAGAATTTCTTGTCCAAACTGTTGACACATATCCTCAAAATTTTCGAACTTTAGCTCCATCCCATAAATCCAATTCTGTCTCACACTTTTTTCAGTCAGCATGCTGATTTCATCCACCATTTTTTTGTAGTAAAAATCACCATTGGCCTTGATTTCCCCTTCATTTTTCTGTGCAGTAATCACTCTCATCTCCAACTTATCAGAAAATGAAGTATTCGAACACGAGCTTTGAGTTCGAGAGTTTGCAGTTTGTAATGGTTGAAGTTTTTCTGGACGCGCAACTCTAGCCACTAGAAAATGATAAATGAAAGAGAAATCATAGTTAGAGAATGAAAAAAATTGAAAGTGCATGTATAAAAAAATAAGATATGATGGTTATAAGATTATGAAAAAAATAAATTAGGTGTGAATTTGCCTCATACTTTCTCTATCCATAAGATATAGTCATATTATTCTTTTTCTCATTCCTCAATCAATTTTAGCCTCATACTTGAAATGAAAATTTTCTGCCAATTTATTAGTATTCACTATTTATCTTTTTATTTTAATATACTTTATTTACTTTTTTTTTCTTTCTCTCCTACGTTACTCATTTCATCTCTTTCACTCTCCTAGCTTACTAATTTCGGCTATAAAATGAACTTCTACACTATAAAAATAACACGTATTATTTACAAAGACTAATATATATACCAAACATAATTATGATCATATAAGAGTTTAATTTTAACTTACTACGTACTATAGCATAGCTACCACATTTTGGTTTATTTTAATTTGAATTCAATATTCCTACCCCTACTCATGTTTTCTCTTTTTCAATTCAAAAACTTTTTTAGAAATTTGAAGGACCTCAGCGATTATTTTACGTTTAATTGATGGAAAAAATATTTAAATACACAATAAAGAATGGTTTACATAGTAAATGAAAAAAGATTTATAATTTATTTAAATTACCTGGTGCAGTTTCCTGAGGAACATTAATTTCATTCTTCTTGCTCTTCAATTTTTCCTCACACTCGACTGCTTTCAACAAAGGCCTTCTCTCTTTCAAATCCGCTCTTCTTTTCCCCTCCAAATTGCTCTTCTTCGACGAAATCGACCTCTTCTTCTCTTTAATTTCCACGTTTTTTCCTCTTTCTTCTTCAATTTTCCCGCCATCCAGGAGCAGAACCAAGCTGCCGAAATCATCAGTCGCTCCCTCGCGAAACGAAACCCAAGTCCTGACTCTCCGGTGGCACCTAGGTTTCGCGAGATCGAAATGTGAGAGAAAATCGATTGAATTCACCGACCTACTTCTGAAAAAATCCCCCAACGTTCTCTCCTTATATTGACTATCAACAGGAAACGATTCCAGTCCCATCAGCCTCGCCACCACCCCCGGGCTCGAGCTCCGATTCCCAATTTCCTCAGGCTTCGCCGGAAACTCGAATTTCTCGATTTTTGGCTCGATTAATTGGTCCGAGGGGTGGGTCGGGAGCCCGCCGGAACAGAGAAGCCGGCTCAGAACGGCTGCGAAGCATTTGGAGGATTTAATTTGGCGTGATTCTGGCATGATCGAGAGTAGTTGTGAGGAGTGAAGTGGAAGAGGGGAGGGAGATCAATTATTGTTGATGGAAATGGGAAGAATTTGTTTGAATATGAGGCTGCGAGTGTGTGGATTCACACTATAGATGTTGAAAATTGGCAGACACGCTTCCCATTTTCATTGTGTTCACATTGCATGCTTGTTGAAAAAAAAAACAATCTAGACAAATTAACTACTCATTCCTTCCGCAATAAATGTCATTTTATCATCTTTGGACATTAAAAAAATTAGTACTCCCTCCGTCCCACATAGATTGTCTCATTTTGACCATACACAAATTTTAAAAAAATATAATTAAAAGTGAATTGAAAAAGCTAGTGGAATATGTGTCATACTTTTATATATTAGTTTTATAATAAAATGTGAGTATGAAAGAGTTAGTAGAATATGAGGTCTACTACTTAAAATAATAAAAAGGTGAAATGAGACAAATTTTATGAAACAGACGAAAATGATAAAATGGGACAATCTTTGTGGGACGGAAGGAGTATTTGATTTTATAAAATGTGAATCTTACATTTATATACTGACTTTGTTTAATTGAATTGTAGTGTATTACCTTTTAAAATATCTCAAATTACAGTAAAAAAACAAAATACTATATCTAACTTTAATTACTTTATTTTTTTTCTTATTTTATTCTTTTTATATTCATTCCGTTCACTGTTTAAAGAATCATTTTTCTATTTTGGATTGGTATGATTTAATAATCTATTTAGTTTTTTCACTATTAGTATACAGACTCCACATTCCGCTAACTTTTTATTCACAATACATTATAAAACTAAAAGAGTCCACGGTAGTTTGGCCAAGTCCAAGGCCAAGCTACAGGTTTTTGTCCACCGCTACAAAAAAAAACTTGTCCAACCCAATAGTGGACAAGCCACAGTCACAAATCACATTATTTTATTAATTATTGTCAATCACATTATTTTATCACAAAACACATTATTTTATCACAAAAAACCGAAAATTCAAAAAAAAAAGTTTTCCGGCACCGCGGGCAGAGCCGTGTCCACCTCTCCCCCCCGGCGCCACGGCCCTCGGTTTCCACACGTATAGGGAGCCACGGCCCAGCCGTGTCCTTGGGCAGGAGTCGCGGCTCCCTATTGTGGACACTCTAATACTCCCTTTATCTTATTGAAGATGATCCACTTTCTTTTTTTACTTGTCTCAATCAAGATGTCTCATTAAAAAATAGAACACATTTATCTATACGTTATTCTATCTCTCTTACTTTATTCTCTCCCGCACACAAAATAAAACTGTATAAAATCTTGTGTCGACCAATGAATAGGTCATCTTCATTGGGACAGATGGAGTATAAAAAATAGGTCCAAACACGACACTTACTTTCTGCCTTTACATTTCATCACAAAGTCAAGCAATTTTTTAAAATCCGTGTTGTATCCCAAAGAATATGAACTTTGGATTCGGCACGGGTTTTAATGCATTATTGGTAAAGTAAAAGAGAAATAGATAGAGAAAGTTTTTTAAGTATTATTAATGGAGAATGAATCCAAACTACGAATAATAATTGATTTCAGTGGTGCAGTTGGTTGAAGATGCGTCTTATGAGCCGGATGTCCCGAGTTTGAATCCCCTTTGGTGACATTTTTCTTCTTCTTTCTGTTTTAGGCAACTTTTCTCTCTTTTGTTTCTATTTATCAGTTATAATTTGTATATTTAGTTTCTCATTGCTTTCTTTTTTTTGGAACATGGGTTCTATTTGTTCTCTTTTACACCCACTATTATGTTAATTTAAAAACTTTGTCACAAATCCTTGTGCCAGCTGCATCTGAGGTGCCTACAAATAAGTGGTCACTGTGCCCGCCGATAGATACCATTTGGTAATTAAAAAAAATATTTGTCACTGCATAATTTTTTCTTCCATCATTATAGTTACAATAAAAAATTTAAAAAAAATTATTCTATATCATTTGTTAAAGTTTATGTTTTTTTTTTTATTTTCTATAGTAGACATTTAAACATCATATTCTATTTGTTAAAATTTTTATTTTCTGTTGTAGACATTTAAACATCATAAAAAATTCATTTTCATCTATTATACTTACGTAAAAATTGAAAATACTAATTATTTCGAGCTTCGACGTCACCTACATCCAATACCCATAACTATTAACCGTGACTTGGACCCCCATCGTAAAATTTCTGGCTTCGCCACTGAGTAAATGAATTTAAATTTTAAGATCATGCCACGAAGGACTCGAACCTGAGACCTTTTTTTGTCTTAAATGATGGACAATGTGAGTATATCATACTTTATTTTCTTCCCTGCTTTATTTTATCTTCACTTATTTTTTTAACATAAATTTTTTAAATCATACTGTTTACCAAAAAAAATTCCTATAGTAATATGTGAGTGAAGAAGTATTATTTTTATAATAAAATATGACTGCGGTGAAAAAAAATTTAATAGCGTAGGAAAAAATTATTGATTTATTTGTAATATTTTACTTTCTTGGTCGGTAGATTAAAGGCTACGCAATAAGGCAATAATAAAAATTGTTTACTATTGTAAAACCGTTATTTTAATAAGATGGTGATATTTTGTTGTACAAATGACTCTATGGTCTCATCAAATCATAAGCAAACTATATTTCGAAATAATATATTCAGAAATTATGATGCATATAATGTGTACTCCCTTTGTTCTTTGTCTAATATACTGGTATGCGTCCTAATGGTTGTTTAACTTTATTAAAAAAAGTGAGGAGAAAAATATAGTAAAATGTTAATTCTAATTTTATTTATACTTTATTTATCTCAATGTAAATGTTACAATTTTCTTTTCAAATAATTTGTCTTACAAACAATATAACATTTTTATTTAAAAAAATATATATTTTCTCTTTTCACTCGACAAGTAAGAAATAAAAAGATCACATATCCGAAATTTATATTTAAATTCTTCAAGGATTAAACAAAATTCTTAAGGATTAGTCTAAACAAAATTGATGTTTTTTAGGTGAAATAAATTAAAGTGAATCCGTATTAAATTGTGGTTATTTAGCATTATTTTTTTATTTTTCTTTTAAACTTTATTAATTTTATATTAGTAATATTCATGCTCCACTAAAAGTTCATATTACCATTTAGCAAGGATCGAGTAGGGATGTCAATCGGGCTAACCCGTTCGGATTAGTGTCAACCCACTCGGGTTGCCAAGCTATTCGGGTTGTGAAATTTTCGTGCCATAAATTTTCAATCATAACCCTAACCCACCAGGTTTCGGGCTAACTTATCGGACTATTTGAACCTAAAAACTTTCGAAAATAATCTCTTCTTTCAAAATTTTCCTCTATAAAATGATTTTTTAAATTTTAGATATTTTTTTATTCTTCAAATTTTCATAATTTTCTTCAATAATAGTTGGAGAGAAGCCTTTCATCTCGATCAACTATAACATAAACAAAGATAAATTTTAAAAATAAAATCAATCAATTTGAATTAAATCTAATGTTCGTGTCATTATTTTGGTATCGTTCATAATTAATTCTATATAAAAATTAAAAATCATTCTTACATGAATAATTATTAAAATGATAAATATATTGAGATTTTGATGGGTTAGTTTTTAATTTTGTCTTGATTTGCTTTAGTAGTGGTAAGAGAGTAGTCTGGTAGATAATGTGACGATGGAATAATGAGCCGAGGTGGAACGTGAAAGTTTTTTTTTTTTTTAAATTTAACTTCATATATTTATATCATATATATGAAGGAGGAAATTACAAATCAACTCCTATAACAGGGAGGAAAGACAAATTACGCCACCCAGGGTTCGAACTCGAGACCTCCAGGATGGAAGCGGTATCCAGCACCCTTTATCGCTAGGCCAAGGGGCTTGGATAGTGTGGGATTGAGTAGAAAAGTGTAGAATGAATATTGAAGAAGACTAATGATTGTGTCGCATGAAATTCAAAAATACAAAAAATCCCTAAAAGCTAATATTTTTTAATTAAAAGTTGCAACCCGTCGGGCCGACCCACAACCCGTTCAGGCCTACTCGTTTAACCCGCCAACCCATTCGGGCTAACCCGTTTAGCCCATTTTAGATCCGGGTTACAATATCACAACCATAACCCTCTAATTTTACCGGATTATTCGGGCCAACCCACGGGTTTCGGGTTGGATTGACATCCCTAATCGAAAGAGTATTTCTATGTTCAATTATCACTTTATTGCCCGCCGTTAAAAATGCAACAAATAAAGTCACATTGATTGAATTATACTCCCTTTGTCCTACAAGAATATGCACTTTGAGTTTAATACATGTTTTAATATAAAATTGGTAAAATAAGATAGTGGTAGAGAGAAAAATGTTTCTAAAATTAGAAAGTGTATATTTTTGCAGAACAGACTAAAAAGAAAAGAGTGCATATTCTTGTGAGACGAAGGGAGTAGTTAAGGGCATATATAACGCAGCGGGCCGGAACCCAAGTGCGGCCCGGCCAGCTGCCTCGCACGTTGGAGGAGACGGTTTTGCAGCATGGGCCGCGCCCGAGGAGGCAGTAGCGTCCCGGGGCCGTGCCCCCATTTCTGATTTTGTGCAGCTTGGAAGAGGAAGAAGAGGGAGAGGGGAAAGGAAGAAGAGGGAGAGGGGCGGAGGAAGAAGAGGGTGGAAGACGATGGAGCTCTCAATTTTTGCATTTGGAAGAGGGAGGGGGGGCGACGGAGCTCCCTTTGATTTTCTAATTTTTATTTTTGCATTTTTTTATGTTCTAATTTTTAATTTTTTTTAGTTTATAATTTATTATTTTTGAATTAAAAATAAATTTTCCCGATTTTAATTGTTCAACGTATTCTATTTTACGAGTAACATATGTTGTGAATTGTGAATAGTGCAATTTAATAGTTGTGACCTAGGATGGGGCCTACAGGGTTAGAGGAGTTGTTGACTGAGACTCAAATTTAGGGGAATGATGACGTGGAGGGGACTTGGGGCCTGAATCTGAGTCAGGGTTGTGGATGGCCTAAACCAAATTTAATTCCAACCTTCAATAACTAGTACTCCCTCCGTCCCTCTGTGGCTGAGTCAGGGGCGGACGCAGAAATAAACATTAGTAAGGACTATATTTTCAAAATATAGTTTGAAAATGTTTTTCTAGGTAATTTATGTGATTAATAAGGGCTTTAATATAAATATAGGTATAAAATAGGAATAAATTATAAAAATTTTTTAAAAAAATGTCAAAAAAACAATTCATTAAGGGCTAAAGCCCCACCCTTTGTCTATGTGGGTCTGCCCATGGGCTGAGTCGTATTCCTTTTAGAGTTGTCTCACTATAGATGAGTCGTTTCCTTTTTTGGCAAAAAACAATAATTTTTCTTCTATCTTACTTTACTCTCTCTTACTTTATTATCTCTTTATCTTTCTATCTTTTACCTTTTCTACTTTATAATTCTTTTACTTAATTCACTTAACACAACTTTTCTTATTTTTGTGTAAAAAAGAAATGCATCTATTACATGGGGACGGAGCTACTAATATATGTGAAGAATTTGTGTCAGGAATCCTGACTCAGGATATTCACATCATAATTTATTTATCATATTTGTGTGAAATAGCAGGCGGCTGTATTTCGTTGACTTTGTGAAATTGTGAAAATGAATAGAGTCCATAGTCCACACTGTCCGTTGGTCGGTGGATGTGGTCTGGCAAGTTAAATATTTTGGGTCCACGCAGTACGACACTACGACTACCTGCGAAGAATTATTTTAAATATTGATGGAATTCAATTTTTAAATACTCCATGTTAAAAGGATTTTTTTTAAGATACTCATGCTTAGCCATGAATTTTAATTGAGTTTTAGATGGAATTATATAGATAGCAACAATTATGAACTGGATACAACAGCTTAAGATTTTCCACAATTTATGATTTCACAAGAGTATTTCCTACATCAGATAATATGGGTGAACTATTCAAATTGAAAAGATAATGAATGACATTCGAAGAGTCGGAAATATCGTCGTTTTTTTTACGTATATATTTTGATTTCAATTCAACCCAAATAAATTAGTGAACACAATTTAATCAATCCATGCATTGTCACATAAAGCTACCGTCAGTAGGAATTCTGGAATTGAATTCAATCATCATCACTTTACTTCAATCTCTGAAATTGATCTCGACCACAGATCTTCTGATCTATTCTCTCTACTCAGAATTAACCTTTGTGGGGCAAAGCTCGTCAATACCTCAAGGATTGGACAAGAATCGAAGACAAAAGAACTCCTAGAATGAAACCCTATATTTTCAAAAATCTCATCCACAGGAAGAGAGAGATTTCCAAAATCTCAAGACCCAAAATAGTGTGAATTCTAGTGTGTTCCTCATCTGTATTCTAGGCTTGTCCCCTTTTATAATGAGTTTTATTTTTTATCCACGATCATAGATCTATGGAAGATTGGATTTGGGCCAAAGTTTAGCTTACCAACTAATTAAAACTTAATTTAATTTAAGCCCAAACATAAATATTATTTACATCCATAAAAGACACAATATTGATCGTCCGTCCAAACCAAAATTGCGAGTTATTTGGGACTTCCTCTTTTATGGTATCATTTCCTGTGTTAAAGATATAAATATTCATTACATAATACTCCATTTGTCCCAGTTAAGATGACCCCTTTCTTTTACACACATGTTTTGGGAAAATAATAATAAATACTCCCTCCGTCTCACTCTCTAAATGTTCACATTCTTAAGTGGCACATGCTTTTAGGAGGAGTTGTTAGATGAAGAAAGTAGAGAGAAAAATGTAGTTGAATATTTTAATAAGGAGTTAAGGGATAAGGATTTATTTCTAAATATAGAAATGGACATCTTGAGTAGGACAAACAAAAAAGGAAATGTGGATATCTTGAGTGGGACGGAGGTAGCAGTTAAAGTGGAGAGAAATTAAACTAAAAGAGAAAATAACTTAGAAGAGACTCCCATGCTATGAACGCCGCTCACAACTCGTCTACTATGCAGAAAACTTAGACTCATTTTCCTTCCTTATATATTTTAATATAAAACACATTGCAACATCTTATAAATATATAGAAGCAAAACATATTGTAACAAAATTTTCATTCTCATAAATATAGTAAAAAATAGGTAAAGAGTTATTACATATACACACATACGAAAGATGTTATCGAGTATGCTAAACTCTAATGCCATCCACTGCATATCAACTAATTTTTCTCTGAGTCTCTTACTTTACCAATTACGAATTAAAACTTGCGTCATCCCCAAATGATCTATATCTATAGGATATAGGATAAGTAGAGTACTCTCATTAGATGATTGCATGATATCAATATTATTCGCCCAATGGTGGAAGTTTATACCATGGGGCAATCAACAGGCATTAGTGCATCCGCAGTGATGATCTCCACGGCGAGTTCATCGTAGAGGGCCGCCCTCCGCAGAGGGCCTATCCTGGTCTTGCGGTCCGCGCGCCTGGGGCGACATGGTGCTCCCACAGCGCACGATGATGTCCACTCCCCCTCTCCGCGAGTGGGCGTCGTTTTAACTATTAGAGATTTTGATTTTTTCAAATTGAAAAAATTTGAAAAAATTTGGAAAAATATAAAAAAATTAAAATTAAAATTTTCACACTTCCCCAAATATTATCGTTTTTTAATTTTTTTTTTTCATTGTTTAACCTCCATTTCTTCCATAAATCATCTATAGATACCCCATTCATCACCCATATTGTTTTACAAAAAAAAAACTATCAATCACTCATTTTTCTCTTTAAATATATGATATGACCATGGGTGCTAGACGTGAGCTATGGATTGATTGGGGACCAAGGATGAGGGAGAAGACATGCCAAGGACCCAATAAAGCTCAAGGGCTGACCAAGGAAGCGAGGAAGAGAGGTATCTCGGATTTGAGGACAAATCCCTTCCAAGAAGGGGAGGATGTTACGATCATGGAAGTCGTGCATCAAAGTTTGTACATGCAGCTAGCTTCAATCAGTATTCTGTCTATCAAGATGACGTCCAAAAGCTCCGAAACAAACACCAATGTCTTCGTCTTCGAGAGAGCTTCGCGTGAGTATCTTACACGCCCCAATCGGAGCCCGGAGGAGGGAGTTATGGCTGTTTAACAAAAGCCGCGCAGTGCAGACAAAGTTCCACCAGGCCGAGTGGCTTTTGGCCACCAAATTCCACCCGGGCGGGTGGTTACCGGAAGGCATGGTGGAAACCGCATGTTCCACCCGGGAGGGTGGCTTTCGGCCACCAAATTCCACCCAGGCGGGTGGCTCACGCAGAGGCTAGATTTTGTGGGCCTTTTCTTGAATTTTGGGCCTAAACTGTAAATAGCACATTTTCCCATTTTATTCCTTAGTTGTTGATGAAATTAGATGATTGAGAGATTTGTTCCTCTCGAAGAGGGTTTCCTATCCAATTCCTAGTTATAGGTTGCTTGAATCCATCAATTGTTAGTTCAAGTACGAGATTTCCATCAATTGCTAGTTCCAGCATGGATCAAGTAGAGGTATGCTTTGAGGATTGTGGTTGCCTTGAAGATCTAGCCATGAATGCATGTTAGTTATGTTGTAAGTGCCTTAGCTTACTTCATCAATGACTTTGTATTACAATTTCCACACTATCCAATGTTAATTCCTTTCTTGTTCATCTTAGATTCCTTAGTTCTTGTTGGATCCATAGTTGTCCTCTTGTTTTATTGATAAATTGAACATCAATCTCACAAAAATATCTAGATCAAGCATCACAAATGGGTAATTCCTTCGGAAATGGATCATGAATTACATGGATCCACATCAATATATTCATTTGCATTCTCAATTGAAAAAATGAACCTGGAGAAAGTTGTTCGGTTGATTGCAAGCGGAGCGAGAACAACAATAGTATAATCAACAATATTATGTTAACCTAGCCACCGCAAACCCGCTGCCGAGACCCCGACGCTACGTCCATCGTAACCTAGAGGAAGTCGCCCAAAGGTTCGCTCGTGATTATTTTTGCAAGAACCCACGGTTCCCGAACATTTTCGCATGCGCCGATACTTATTTCTGCACATTGGTGGCCCGTGGCGAGTTCTTCCAAAAATGAGTCGATTGCCCTAGTCGGTAGAGTCTTACGACTTTATATAAGTGTGCGTTCACTATCTGACAACTTTCTACTGGGCAAACGTCAGATATTCTTGACGAGTACTTGATGTTGCGGAAACCACTTGGCATGAATGCTTGAAAAACTTTTGCAGAAGCATTCGCGAAGCCTTCAGTGCGGAATACATGGGGAAACCCACCACCAACGATTGCCAAGAGTTGCTTTGTCTTCACGAACAACACCACGACTTCCTCTGAATTCTTGGCAGCACTGACTGCACGCATTGACAAGGGAAGAATTGTCCCACGACATGAAGGGGTGTACTTAAGCGGCTACAAAGGCACTCACCCGATGAAATTAAATAGTGGGACCAATGAATAGTTAAGGGATAGAGATGAATTGTTGCAAGTATTGTCCCTTAATTAGGTGATAAAATAAAAAATAGTTAAAAGTGGTGTCTTAGTCCATAAATAGTTAAGGGACAGCTCTCCGCGGATAGCACAATTGTTGATGCTTTTGAAGCTAGAGATAGAAAGCCTGTGATTTGGGCGGAGAAAGTAAAGTTGTGATTTGGAGGCTGGAGCCCATTAACAAATAAGGAACCAAATTAGTTTGCTTGATTAAAAATTTAAAATGCATGATTTTATCTAAAATGACTTAATGGAAGCCGAGGGCTTAGGTTAGCTAAGAGTGTAAGTAAAATATCAAAAAAGAATAATTATAATTTGATTGATCTTGGAAAAAATAAATTTATTTATGATTAACTTAGTTTTTGTAGATACTATACTGTTCGATTTTCAACTTTGGCCTTTTATGTGACATTTGTTTCTTCCACTGTTTTTTAGAATAAACATTAAACACAAAGATTTTCATCAAATGAGAGAAAGTCAGAATTGATACTTTAGATAATAAATATATTGTTCATACTATAGCTTAAATATATTATACGCACTAGGAAAGTTTTTATGGCACACTATAAAAGCTACTAATAGATTTCAATTCTCATAAATATATACTCCCTCCATCCAACAAGAATATGTATTTTTTGTTGGGCATGAGTTTTATTATACAATTGGTAAAAATAAGAAAAATATAAAAAGAAAAAGTAATTAAAGTATTATTAATGGAGAAAGAATCCCACCTTTGTAGGGATAAAATAAATTTTGAAATTAGAAGTGTATATTTTTATGGATGGAGGGAGTAAGTAGCATATAGAAATATCTAAATATTATTATCTTTAGGTAAATATAATTTTGATTTCTATTTATCGTAATATTATACTCCACTAAACGAGTACTTAATTTTAGAATTGTTGTTGACTAGAGAAATGGGCCGGCCTTATATACTATGTCACTGGGCTGGCTACTAATGAGGCCTAACAAGGCTGCTATATATAAGAGACAAACCCTAGGGCTGATTTCAATTGTCATATCCCGATTTCTTCAAAGAGGCGATTCTATCACTAGGGTAGAGTTTATCCTTCAACCATGCGAGCTAAGGTAGTTATCATGTTTTACCCTATTCTTTCATAATCAATACCAGTTTTAAAATTGAATCTAACTTTATTTTACAGTGGAAGAAGAAGCGTATGAGGAGATTAAAGCGGAAGCGCCGAAAGATGAGGCAGAGATCTAAGTAGTCTCTCCAATTCGCATCGGTTTTGTTTCTTGAATTTTGTTATCTAATAGTTATGAACTATTTACATGATTTTGGATCTACTATTTACTCAATTGTTGATTTAATTTCTTAATCTGTTTTTATAATATGTATCTTTCGGGGTTTTTTCTTCTTTAGTTCTAGAGTACATTAATCATTCCTCGTTTGTACTGCGTTTTTTTTTTTGTTCCGGATTTGGGAGAGACGCATGACCCTCATGCGTCTCTTTTTAATGAAACGCATGACTGTCATGCGTAAAAGACACGCATGAGGGTCATGCGTCTCTCATTTTTTTTCCGTTTTATTTTGACGACGCATGAGAATCATGCGTCTTAGAAACAGACGCATGACGCTCATGCGTCTTTTTTTTTTAAATTTGACTAGAGACGCATGATGCTCATGCGTCTTAGAAAGAGACGCATGAGCGTCATGCGTCTCTACTTCGAATTAAACCAGCGGCGAAGGCAGTAGCTCCTCACTTACGAACGCAGACAGCAAACACTCACGGAGGCGGCGATTTCTTCCTAGATTCGGCGAAAGAAGACGATTTCGACTTGTTTTCCGGTAAGTTTCGTTCAATCATTCTACTTGCCTTCCTTATTTGTTGTTAATTTGCATAGATTATTTAGATTTCCCCTAATGTTTGTAAATTAGGGTTAAAAACGAATAGCTCCAATTTGGTTGATTTTTTTGTTGTTTAGTTAAATGTCTACGATTTTAGTGGCTAAATTCATTCTATTGTATAATATTGGTATGTTTTTGATGATTGTCGTTGTGATTTTGTATGTTTTTTGGATGTGATTTTGGTTGTACTTAGATTAGATGGCGACTTCAAGTTCTACTGGACATTTATTGTATGGACCCGAAGACCCGTCCGTGTTAAATATGCAAAAAAATCACATTTCAAATAAACTGATGAAAGGGGGAACAACCCAAGTATTTAAAGTCCGAAGGACTGAAAGTAAGACTTGGGACGCCGTGATTCACGAGAATGTAAGATATTGGCTTGACGTCTTTGGTTTCAAAGGCGTGATCGATTGTGGGAAGCCAATGAAGGTCGACAATGAGCTGATCACGGCGTTGATTGAGCGTTGGAGGCCGGAGACACACACATTCCATCTACCGATCGGTGAGACGACGATCACCTTGGAAGATGTGCAAGCCATCTGGGGCTTGAGGGCGGATGGCGTCGTTTTCACGGGTCGTGACTATCATGACAACTTTCCAGATTGGACCAGCAAGTGCCGCGATCTGTTGGGATGGATACCAGATTCTTCCACAGAGACAAAGCAAGGCGGTTTGCTGATGACCGCGCTGATCAACCAGACAAGGATGCCTCTGGGTGATGACCTGCCTACTTACGTATACATCCAAAGAGCACGTATCCATGCCCTAATTTTATTAGGAGGTCTCATTCTACCGGATACCACGGGGTGTAAGGTGCCATTTATGTGGTTGAATGGGCTTGGGGATCCGGAAGAGGTGAAGAATATAAGTTGGGGAAGCGCGGCATTGGCCTAACTTTATCATTATCTATGCGAGGCTTCCATGGATAAGAGAAAAGAGTTGGGCGGCCCTATGATCCTCCTGCAGCTATGGGCGTGGGAAAGAATGCCCACATTGAGGCCTGCGTTCATAGGACCAAAGGTGCACGAGCCATATACACCATGTGGCGCCAGGTATATATCGAAATTTTTATTTATTAATGCATATTGGGTGAATTTTTTTCTTACATCAATTTTATGTTTGCACTTTAATAATCTTTTTGTAATTGCTGCAATCGATTTTTTCGAAATTGTTTTCAGTGCAGTTATCATGCTTGCTGTATCAGTGCAGAATTTTACTAGCATTGAACTAGATTTTTTGGTTGAATTAGCATAATTTCCTTGTTAAATTAAATACTAAAAGCTTGTATTATCTGTAGTTAATGAAATTGATTCTTGGAATATTTCACTGGCTTTGATATTCTGGATAAATGTATGAAGAATTTTTGAAAAAGGAACAATCCACCCTGTTAGTTTCTAAACATGTCTCTTTTTTGCGCTTATAAAATTGGCTGTAAGCTTCCGAAAATGTCATATTTTGTGCTTATAAAATTGGGTTATAAAATTGGATGCATGGCGTTCTCTAATTTGTAATTAGTTATGCATTATCAGAAATCTTAAACACTTCATAAAATACACAAAACACGTTTCGGTAATTACATCCTGATTTGTTGCATAATTCTGCATTTTCAAAACACGTTTCGAAAATGTCATATTTTGTGCTTATAAAATTGGGTTATAAAATTGGATGCAGGCCGTTCTCTAATTTGTAATTAGTTATGCATTATCAGAAATCTTAAACACTTCATAAAATACACAAAACACGTTTCGGTAATTACATCCTGATTTGTTGCATAATTCTGCATTTTCAAAACACGTTTCGAAAATGTCATATTTTGTGCTTATAAAATTGGGTTATAAAATTGGATGCATGCCGTTCTCTAATTTGTAATTAGTTATGCATTATCAGAAATCTTAAACACTTCATAAAATACACAAAACACGTTTCGGTAATTACATCCTGATTTGTTGCATAATTCTGCATTTTCAAAACACGTTTCGAAAATGTCATATTTTGTGCTTATAAAATTGGGTTATAAAATTGGATGCATGCCGTTCTCTAATTTGTAATTAGTTATGCATTATCAGAAATCTTAAACACTTCATAAAATACACAAAACACGTTTCGGTAATTACATCCTGATTTGTTGCATAATTCTGCATTTTCAAAACACGTTTCGAAAATGTCATATTTTGTGCTTATAAAATTGGGTTATAAAATTGGATGCAGGCCGTTCTCTAATTTGTAATTAGTTATGCATTATCAGAAATCTTAAACACTTCATAAAATACACAAAACACGTTTCGGTAATTACATCCTGATTTGTTGCATAATTCTGCATTTTCAAAACACGTTTCGAAAATGTCATATTTTGTGCTTATAAAATTGGGTTATAAAATTGGATGCAGGCCGTTCTCTAATTTGTAATTAGTTATGCATTATCAGAAATCTTAAACACTTCATAAAATACACAAAACACGTTTCGGTAATTACATCCTGATTTGTTGCATAATTCTGCATTTAGATAATAATTAAAATTATATTACACTTGCTGAGTTGAATTCCAACTTTTATATTTCTATTTTATTTTCTTTTCATCTATATTTTTTTTCTTTCTATTTATTTTTCATTATTTAAAATATTTAAAATTTCCTTCTATTTATTTTTCTTTATTTAAATTATTTAAAATATTTTTTCTTAAATCTCGTGTCAAGAAGAAATACTTTTGCTTAGGGATGGATTATTAAAATATTAGGGTTTAATTTGATTATATTTATTTGCTGTTAATTCTACACGTGATGATGCAACTCAAGCAATCATCTTCAATAAATTTTCAAAATTCAACATACAATTTATGAAGCAAAAATAAACATAACAGGAGACGAGAGTCCACATATTCTTTCACATATATGGACCAAAAATGCTACCACTCCTTATTTTTTCGTTTAATCCAAGTATTGGGGAGAAAAACCGATGTACATTTTCGAACTATTTTTTAGATGTTTTAGGGTAAGGAGCTGGAGTAGTGTTGCCCACGGTTCGGAACTGCCGGTTCGGTTTGGTCAAAGGCGGAACCGGAACCGGACCGTGAGGCTATTTCACGGTTCCGGAACCGGACCGTGAGGCTATTTCACGGTTCTGGTTCCGGTTCGAAAACCGGCGGTTCCGGTTCCGGTTCGGAACCGGCGGTTTCGCGGTTCGAATTTTTTTTTTAAATTTGAAATTTGGATTTATACAACAATTTGGAACAAGAGTACAAGACAATGTATAATTCAAATAGAAATACGACGAATAAGGAGAAAATGATATCAATTTTATTGAGTTTGAGTTGTAACGGACAACGATACATTACAATTTACAATACATATACATCTACAACTACAACTACAAGTATACAACATACAACAATGTAATATAATTTACAAGTGTCGTCGGACTCGTGAACGTAAATAAAAAAACATGAAATGGGGGGGGGGGGGGAAATTGAAAAGGGGCTTGAGCTCAACTTAAACTTTCAAAGTTAAACTTTTCAAATTTAAGTTGAGTTGCCTACGTATCCACAATTTTATTGAGGAATCAAAGCCCACGTAGTTCTCTTACCTTGCTTACCTATTTGGTCGGCCGTGCTCGCCGTTCACCGCCCCCCGTCGTTGCTATTGTTGAGTGCTCTCGCTTCTGACCTCGTCATCGCCATCGGAGGAAAATTCTTCACCATCACTCTCTACACGGAAGTCGAAATCCGGCTCTTGTGCTCTCATGTCCGCCTTTGCCCAATCATCAAGTAGCATAGTGGCTTCCATGTTCTTGGCAGAGAGATTGCTCCTTTTGTCGTCTAGGACACAACCGCCGACACTAAAAGCTTACTCAACGGCGACGGTGGAAGTGGGAACAGCGAAAATCTCCTTAGCCATGATGGATAGTATCGGAAACTCTTTGTCATGTGTTCCCCACCAATTAAGGACGTCAATTTGTTGAGTAGGAGGACAAGCATCTTGAAAAATAGAGCGCGATTCCAAATATATATCTAACTCACTAGTCGCTCTAGTCCTATTGGTTGTAGTACCGTATAGATCTTGCAATTGTGATACTACGTCTGGGTCAATCATGACATTGCTAAACTCCCCGCCACCAAAATCAAATGTGGAAGGACTAGGAGGAGCACGTACCTGGTGAGCGGTGTTATAGCGCATTTCATATTCCGCATAGAGAGCACGAAGTGCACTATCTAACCTTAGTTTGATTTCATCAACATCCGGAATACTTAGTTCGAAGCATTCTCCTCTTGTCAAGCCCATTTCACGGAGTTGAGAAAAATTCAAATTGTGCAAACAACCATAGTACATGTCTAAAATTTTATAAACACCATGCAACTTCCACTTTGGATCCAAGCATTTTGCAATCAAAAACACATTTGGAATACGGGCAAAATATTTTAACCACTTTTCAACCATATAAAACAAAATTGCCCTCAACTCAATGAATTGAGTATTTTTCACACATGTTTTAAAACCAATTGCCACATACATGCAATGCTCCAAAAACGCGCACAGAAGTAGGATAATAAACACCGGATAACTCAACAGTGACATTTTTGAAAGCGCGGAATAATCGAAACAAATCCATGCTGTGGTCCCAACAAGTGGATATCAAAACCAAATCAGAAGGAACATGAGGACAACTTCTAAAAAAATCACATAAATACTCAATGTGGTTCAAAGTCGACTCCAACATATCATACGTCGAGTTCCAACGAGTTGAAACATCCAAACGAAAGTTGGTGTACCTGCATTGCTTACTATGACAATATCTCTTCCAAGCTCTACCAATAGGAGCTTTGTTATGAATCAACTTCACAGCAGTTCTAATAGGATCAACATACTTTTGCCACAAATCGATCGCATCTTGTACACACAAATTCAAAATATGGGCAATACATCGCACATGAAAATATTTGCCATCAATAACATGAGAACATGCACTGATTAGTTCATCTATGCTAGCAGTGTTAGCGCTAGCATTGTCAAAACCAATGGAAAAAAATTTATTGATCAATTGAAATTCATTCAAAACTTGAATGATCAATTGAACAATTGCTTGTGCAGTGTGTGGTGCGGGAAATTCCCGAAATGCAATCAAACGTTTGTTTAAAGTCCAACTGTGATCAACGAAATGCACAGTGATGCCCATATACGAATTTTTGCAAAAACAAACAGTCCACACATCAGAACAAATAGAAACTTTATGCCCTAAGTTAATAATAAACGTACCTAATTGCGCCTTCTTTTCCATGCATTGTCGAACAACGGCTCGAGTCATTGAAGTTCGACTCAATTTTCTTGCAGCGGCATTATAAACTTGCCGCATACTCGACTCAAAAGCATCGTTATCAAAAGCATTGAATGGAAAATGTTTCATAACGGCAAATCTAGACATCACATTAAGAGCATTTTTGTGATCATATTTCAAAAGAGTATTGCTACACATACCTGATGTTTGGGATGAACCCGTCCCACTCCCGGTCCCGGCTCCATGTTGAAAGTTGAGTTGAGTTTGGGTTGGAGCGATACCAAACTCGACCGGATGTGTTTTCTCCATGTGACGGGTAAATAGACCGTATCCTCCACCCCTTCGGAATGTGTATACGTTTTCGCAATAATTGCAATACACATTATAAGTGTCAGGATCGTTACTATCTTGTACCTTCTTGAAATGTTTCACCATGATGTTTGAGGTTAAAGACCTTTCAGCTGGTCTAGGAGGTTGATGAGGGTGTCCACGACCACGACTACGGCCACGGCGACTCCTTGGTGGTGGTGGGGTGGCATTTCTTGAACCTCTTCTACCTCCTCCCCCTCCTCGTCGTCATCATCATCATCGTCGTCTTCATCAACATTCACAGGGGTTGGAATTTGTTGAGAATAGGCACCGCAACCGGGAGCACCACTACCGGTACCAACATAAGCATCGCCTTGGGATTGAGAGCGAGAGAGAGCAATAGCATGTGCCACATCTTGCTCTTCTCGAGTCTACAAAATAATATTTGTATTGTAAATTTCAAATAAAATTATGAACAATAATGTAATGTAATTCAAAATTAATTAAATTAGTAGATAATAAATATTAACCTGCCACACATCCATGTTCATTTGAGAAATTTCATCAATAACGGATCTCCGAGATGGTCTCTTGGACTTTCCCTTTCCCTTATCAACACGACCTTCTCGGGATGAAGACATATTGCTATGTAGAAATGTAGAAATAAGGAATAATATATATTTTTTTGTTTTAGCAATTGAGAAAGAAAGATAACTTATAGAACTACGGGAACAAGTATGAGTGTATAACAATGCGTAATAAGAGTAGCACTTGCGTAATTAAATGGAAGTACAATAGCACAAATGAGAAATTGGAGACAAAGAGAGAGAATTGGGAGATTGAAGAGAGAAACTCTTATTAACACAAGAGTGGGGTGAATGTAAATGAGGATAGAGGGGGGTATTTATAGATAAAAATGGGGGGGGGGAATGGAAGAATTCGAATTTGAAAAAAAAAATTTGAATTTTCGAAAAACCGGCGGTTTTGGCGGAAAACCGTCGGTTCCCTGGACAAAACCGCCGGTTTCCGGGACAAAACCGTCTGCAAAAGCTGCGCCTTGTCTCCTCGTGTCTCGCGCCGCCACTGGAAACCACTGAACCGGCGGTTAACAGCCAGTTTTCACGGTTAACCGCCGGTTAACCGCCAAAAAACCGCCAAAACCGGCCGGTTTTGCAGCTGAAAAGCTGCCGCCGTCGGCCCCATCCCCGATGCCTTGATATACGCGCCCGAACCGGCGGTTCCGCCGGTTCTGAACCGTCCCGAACCGCCGGTTCGGTGACGGTTCCGGTTCAAAATATCTTGAACCTGAACCGGACCGCGACCCAAATTGCGACGGTTCCGGTTTGGGAAAATTGCCACGGTTCCGGTTCGGAACCGGAACCGGTGGGCATCTCTAAGCTGGAGAACTGAGAAAGAAGAAAAAACGTGAAAAACGCTAAGTAATTATTAATTATTTTAAGTCTGGTGTAGATTAATAATTACTAATTAATATCTTATCCAAGAATTGTTCAGTTCTAAATTAACACTCCATCCCCAATAATTGTACACTTTAGTTTTGATACGGAATCTAAAAAATGTGAAAAAATTTATAAAATATGAGTCACACTTTTATATATTATTTTTATAATAAAATGTGACATGAATGAGTTAATGGAACTTGCTGCCTATTTACTATTTAAGGTAAAGAGTAAAAATTTGACAATTAATGAGGAATAGACGAAAATGATAATTTTGGACAATGAGAGTGATTATTATTCTTGTAATAAATTCCAACTGCCCCAGTTTTTTAATAATAAAGGATTTTTTTCGAACTCCTTTTGGAGATATTGTTAAACTGGACTTCAACACATGATTCAATGTAGTAATACTAGCACATATAGCTATTAATAAACACAGTCCAATATATCAAAATTAATTTGTTGCGAAAAATCCATACCCATTTATAAGTGAAAGTAGTTATAATTAATAATATATGCTCAATTTTGTATACACAGATTAAGAAATATACTGAGACATCGTCTTTCAGTAGATAACAATAAAGACTTGTGTTTAATCTAAATACATTCAATGCTTTTACCACACAAGTGTTATTAGTTATCCTTAGGTAAGAAAAACTGTCGGGCTCGAAAGGTCTATACCCGACCGGGAGGACTTTGGGTACATAGAAGTACATGACCCGGTGGAGCTCTCTAACTTGCTTGAACGTGGCCCTTACTAGGGCGAGTCCTAAAAGGTAATATGCTCCAACACTAATGGAACATAGGAAGTAGGAGTAATTAAATTGGCATGCTGAGACATGATACTACATTGGCATTTCTTCCATTTGCATAATGGAAAAAAAATACTATTCTCTTTTAAAGAACTTTATATCCAGATGGTTCCTAAATTCGAAATTTTCCTTCGTGAGGTGCCATAATTTTGGCACTTAACCTAGCTTTGAGATATTCTCTCCGTTCCTTATTAATAGAAACAATTTTTTTCGGCACGAATATAAAGAATAGTGTGTAAGTGAATGATGAATAGAGCAAGAGAGATGGAGATAGAATAAAAAGTAAGATGGAAAACTTTTTAAAATAAAAAAATTGACTAAATCAACAATTAAACAAATAATAGAATACAAATTACAATTAATTAATTTATGGAGTACAATAAAATGATAGTCACCCTCATAATAAATCCGAATCTTTTTATAGCATGCACGACAATTGTAGTCCATCAAGAGTGGGAATCTGAAAACTGAAAGTAGAAATAAGCTCAAGAAAATGGGCCCTCTAAACCCCTAATAAATCCTCACCTCACCTCACCGTTGTCAGATAGCTTTACTCGAATCACAGGCCACGACACTCTCACGGTAGGTTTCGTATATAATCTCCGTTGCGTTACTCGAATCCAAAACTAAAATTGTTTTAATTTGGGCGATCTAATTGATTGAAACATCATGCATGCTATTTCTATTCATTTAGAGAATGTCGAAAGTCGAAACCAACTTTAAAGTGATGTGCAAAATTGTAACAGGATGGCTGCAAAATTGCAAGCGAAAGATGCAGAGGAATGGACTTACAGAGGAGAAGGAGCTGTGAATCTAGTTCTTGCTTATTGTGGAAGCACTCCTCATTTTGTACAACTCTATTTCTCTTACTTATCTATATTAAAACTCGTCTCGATTTTGGTTGTTTTGTATATTTAAATCTAGCTTAGGCTTGCTGGAACCCTTCATTTCTATCTTTTACATTTTTTGAATGTTGGTCCTCAACTTAGGCTTGCTGGAACCCTTCATTAAAAACTATTGTTCCCATCATTACTTGTAATGGATGAAATAAGTAGAATGTAAACGAACTCTTGTTTGAAGTGATTAAATACGACTTATTTTATGAATCAAAAAGGTAAATCTCTTTTTTGATCAAACAAGCCGCTATTTGAGTCCTTTCATGAGTAGAAGAACTTAAGAAGAATAATCTGAAGAACGAGATCACTTAAGATGCGAATAGAGACATCAAATACATCCATATATTTTATCATGAAACTAGTAGATGCTACATTTCTGTACAAATGTCTAAATGCATTCACTTTTCTCTCATGCATCTAGGTTGGAAAGGTTTTAAGGATACAAAAGGTTTCAAATGATAGGCGTGAATGTGAGAATGGTCATTCAGCTCTAGTCAACCATGAATCCCTCTTGTGGGAAAAATTTGAAGGCATAGTTTCAGCACCTACCAAGGAAATTGCGGAGCATGTTTATGTGCAGAAAGTAATGTGCCCACTCTTGGGATCAGAGCATGTTGACGCAGGGGTAAGATATTCTTCTAGAAATTTTTGGAGCGAAAAATTTCCCTTTTTCCCCTGTCGTTTATAAGATCATGTCTATGATTCTACTTACTGAAGAATCTTATTAGTGTTTTCAGTAATAATATCTCTGTGCTCATTATGTTTGCTATCTTTTTTATCCAACACATGTATGTCGGTACATGTACTGAGTTTACAATTCTAGTTTTTTTTTATGTTGTAAAAAAATATTAATGATCAGTTGATGTGTTCTTACTTCTTTAAGTGGACGCTTTATATGGTTTCATGAAGATTCCTTCGATTCTAGGCCATAATGGATATACACTATTAAAATGCAATTTTTAGTTATTTCAACTAAGCACACTTTGAAGAGTAATGGGTTGGTGACTTGGCTTCACATGGAGAAGCGGGACTTTTTTATTTTCATTTTAAAGACTCAGATCTTTGTTTCTAGTGTAACTGAAACATAGAAATTTGTATACAACTTTCTGCAGATCCATGTTCTTGTGTCAAGAGAATTTTTGGAGGCAGTTGACAACAAGGTTCTTTGCCAGCGTCCATCATGGCGTGTTGATGCTGCCAGAGTTAATCCCCTTCGTGACTCAGTTCTTCTAATTGCTGATCATTCAGTGTTTCCTCATGGTATAAGATGCATGCCAAGTTTGTTTGGATAGATACAGCCATTTCTTTTGTTTATCGATCAAAGATGAACTACTGAATCTGCATTTCAGTTTATGCTTTGCTTGGGCTGATTTGGTGCATATCTTCTTTGTATTGTGGCCATTGCTAGAATTTTTATTCACCTAAATTTTTCTTTGTTGTCGAGTACGGATTTCCAATGGTAGTGTGTAGTGGGCCAAATTAGGGCAGGTGTGGATATGTTGCTGGAAGCTAGTCTTTGTGGAATCTCTGCTGATGCAAAATTTTATGTTTGACATACTAGTTTTATCTATGTAATTTATCCCAAGGAATTCAGTAGCCATAATAGATTATCTATCAAAGACCACGATTCACTAATTGATGCATATCAACTGTCAACAACTGAGATTAATGATGATATACTTGCATGCCAGTTCCTAATCGTTGGACTATAATGTCTTTCTTTCAGTTTCAGATTCTCTCAAAGAGGATTTCTGTGTGTCTGTTGAGATAAAGGTGCTTTCCTAGTGCTTTTGTACTACTTATTTGCTTTGTAACTTTTCTACGGATGCCTACTTCCTTGAACACTTTATTTTGGCATTTATTACGTTTTTTTTCACTTTTTCTCTTATTCTGCAAAAGCAGCCCAAAGGAGGATTTCTTCCTACTTCAGAATTTATAGCTGAGGGAAATGCAGTTAAAAAGAGGATTACTCGATTTAAGATGCACCAAGCTCTAAAATTACATCAAGGAAAGGTAATGCCTAAATACCTAACCTTATTCATTTCCTGGAAATAAATTTTCATTATCGATGTCTGATTGCAGAATTTTGACTCTTATCAATGATATGAGACTTTTATATTTCATAGATTATGAGCTAATATTTACTTACAGAATTGTTTCTTTGAGCATAAGTGAAGGGATTTTTCAATGCAGATATCTCAAATAAGTCAATATGATCCTCTAGATTTGTTTTCTGGATCCAAGGATAGAATACAAAGAGCATTTAAAGCCCTCTTTCTTACACCTCAGAATAATTTTCGGGTTTTCTTAAATGGTTCAATTATTTTTGGAGGCATGGGGGGCACTGCAGACAGCACTAGTTCTGCGGTTGCTCAATCATTCCATGATGGACTTAAACATGTTATTTCAGCAAAGGATGGGATGCACATCAAGGGTTTAGTGGATCTTCTGACTGAAACTATTTTTAAGTCTGGCTTGTTGAATCGGCTTCTTGAAGTACAGAAGCTTGATGCTATTGATATAGAAGGTGCAATTCATGCCTACTATGACATTATTTCTCAGCCTTGCGTGGTCTGTCGGAAAATAGGTGGAAAAAGATTCTCAGCAAGATATTCATCAATTCATTCAATGCAAAGGGATGATAAAGTGAAAATTGTGAGGGATTACTTGATATCAGCCACTGCAAAGGACTTAAGTATGATGATTAGTTTCAAGCCCAAAATAAATATGGATGAGGAGTCTCCACATCGTGCTGTTTTTCTGGAAGCAAGCAAGCAAACCTTTTGTTACAAGGTGGGACACCAATTGATCCTTCTGTATGTTATTATAATTATTTTTGGGAATCAATAGTTTGTCGTATGTATGGCATATTGTGGCAGGTTTTGTTTGTGATATAGAATCGTGAACTTGTTAAACTCCGGGAAAAAAAGTTTTTAACAGTAACACTTTTATGTCTTTTCATGCTATGTGATTAGAAGCACGGACTTCCTTCTGGTTCTAGCTTTATGTATAAAGTTCTTGTTACTTGTTTATGAGTTACACTCTGTGAACTGTGGAGTTAGTTACCGACGCATGGAAATATCATTTTGGCATTAAATCTTCATGTCCATTTTTGTATTAAATTATTGTTTTGCATGTTCTTGTTCTTATCTGACCAAATTCCTTTACAATCTCATAGGCATCTTTCATTGACCTGGACATGAAACCATTGAAGAAAATGGAATATTACTATGAGTTGGATCAACAAATAGTCAACTACTATGTCCAGATGTTAAAAGATACAGATGTGCTTGATTGTGAGACAACCCAGGAGTCACTGAACGCTTGCACCAGTGTTATAAATGGTGGTAAGTTCTTTCTTTTTCAGGCAAACCATAACTTGAGGTACCTATACTATAATGTTTGCCTAGTAGTACAATGACCCAGTAAAAGCACATCGGGTTAAATATGTGTTTTGCCTTTTTAAAATTTGTAAAACTCAAACTTTGGATTATGAACCAATAATTTGAATTTTGTTGCTGAAGATATATATGGCTTCATGCTTCTCCTTCCCCATCCGATCTCTCTCTAAATACCTATCCATGAGAGTGTGCGCCTGACTTTGGCCTGAGGATTTGGATTTAGTTTTTGGGTCAAATACAACGCGCCATAAAAAAAGAATTTTGACCCTTATTTGCCACTTGACTAGTTCTCAGCGACTTTCAATATCTAGTTTCAAATTTATGTTAGCGTGCGGCCTTGTTAGTTTATAGAGAAAGACTTGTGTCAGCGTGAGCGGCTGGTGTGCGCTGCCTTAAATACCAATTATGGATTAAAATATTAATTAAGATTATTAAGTTTTAATTAATGAGATTAAGTGTTAATTATAGTACTCCCTCCGTTTTAAGTAGATGTCACAATTTCCTTTTTAGTTTGTATCACAGAAGATATCACTTTCCTTTTTTTAGTAAACACTAATTAATACACTCATTCACCTTATCTCTCTCTTCATTATTACTTCAATTACCTTTTTTCTCACCTCATTAATGCATTCAACTACTCTCTCTCTCTCTCTCTCTCTCTCTATTTACCGCACTAAAAAATCTCTCCTAAAATTAAAATCCCGTGCCATCATCCAAGTGTGACGTTTGTGAGTATGGAATGTAGTGGGCATACAAGTACAGCTCTAGTTTATAAATCCTTCACCATTTGTTAATGGAAGTCTTCAACTGAAGCAGTTTCAACATATTGAAAGTGCATCATTTCCATTTCAATATCTCTACGACCAAGTATTGCAAATGCTACACTATGTCGTATTCAGTTTTCCTAGTTATGTTTGTGGGAAATGAAATAAAAGGAAATGATCAACCTATATCATTGAGAAAATAATCAATCTGCTCCATCAATGCATAAATCAAGGGAAAGGATCACTGTCCATCAAATAGCCGTGTCTGTAGTGTGTTTGGATTGTGGTACACAAGTTGACCGTATCATCGCAAAACTGAATAGTAAGGTTGCTAGAGTTTGACTAGTATACTGCATTTAGACTCCTCTACCTTTTCACATTGGAAAAATAAAAAAAATGTGGCAATGCATTGGATTGGATTGTGGTACACTTATGCTTTGTCTTACATATTTGTCATTAGCTTTCTCTCTTTTCTTATCTCTGGGATGCTGTAAATGTGTGGTGTATCATGCTTTTGCAGAAATGACAAATTGATTGAGGAGCTTAAAAGAAAGATATAGATCAGCTTTCTTTTCTATGAAGAAAGGGTGTGTAAATTACTTCAGTAACTTCCAGTCCATCAGCAACTAAGTTATGCAGTTCGATTTGGAGTGAGAAGTTGCTCCTCACTAGAAGATGATTGCTCCTCGTGTTCTCTCTAGACCAGTAACTGAATCTGGAATGTAATTCTATCTGTAACTTGTAGACTTGATGAAAATTTCTTGTTCTCAGAAGTGTACCAATCTTGTTGTTGTAATTCTGTTCTAAGCTACTCTCAAAGTCTTCATTATGTAAACAGCCAGCAATCAACTTGCCACTCTATCAAATTTGTGTTTATTTAATCTTCCTTTGCATATTTTCAGTGCTCAGGTCGGTGGTGGAGTGAGTGTACCTTTTGACTCAAAAACTTGTTTCTCATTTCTAGACAGCTGGAAAAGATATTGCTTTTAACACTTCAGAGCAAATTTCATAAGGGTTACATGTTCTCATATGCATTTATTATGCTATAAGAATCCCTTAAGAATTTTCATTTGGCCTGCTGTATCTTCTGTTGTTTTCCTATGGCGTTGGTTGGTTGGTTGGCCGGAAGCATTCATTTTGATAAGGTGAGGTTTTACCCATTATCATGTATTGTTTTGTTTCTATAAATATTATAGTTTGTCTTCACATTTTGGCTTTGCATTGGTAAGCAAGTAGCTACTGACGCTCATACTGCACATCAAGGGTCTGGCCGTCTGTCTGGTTGTGAACTAATATCAAAATTTGACAAGGTTATGGCATGCCGACATCACAGTTCATTTTGATGAGTTCAAAAAGGTCTCTCTCTCTCTCTCTCCAGTTTTATCATAAATTTAGAGGGTGTTTGGCTAAGCTTATTTTAGACACAGCTTATAAGCTCCCAAGATCTTATAAGATGTAATGTCTAAGGAGCTTATAAGTTGACAAAGTATTTGAAAAGTTAAGCTTGTAAGTTAGAGAGACAACTGAGAGTTAAGAGACAAAAATTGTAGTTAGAGATAGATATGTGATAGATAGAGAGAATCAGAAAAGGAGAAATGGGAATGGAATGGTTTCTATTGAAAACATATAGTAGGGTTATTTTCGTAAATTAACTATAAAAAAAATAAGACTGAGAATGAGGAACTTAAAGGAAGTTATAAATTACTGGAACTTATTTTACTTCTTATAAGCTGTTTGAGAGCTTATCTTTTTTCCAAACACTTTTGAAGAGCTGTCAGTCAAACATGCTTTTAGTTTTAGCTCATATTTTCATATTAGAAATTTAAGTTGAAAGCCACAAACTGAAGAGAAGCTCCTCTATAAATAATGGATGGTAGTATGAAATTTCAGTAGCATTCAAATTCTAACTACTGCTCTTCTCAATGGTTTAGAAGAAAGATGCATTCTGTTTCCATTTCCCATTGATTAATAATTCTCTCTTTCTTGAAATACGATTTTTCTCTGTAACTCATAAGCTAGATTAGATGTGTAAAATCCCCTTAACATGCTCTACTAATGTGACAGGCAAAGCCTATTATAACTATAGCCCCATCATATGAAGATGCTCAATCTTTGTAGCACAATTATGAAACACTCGCTTTCAATAGATATTCCATTGCTTTATACACCCACTTTTTGTGCTATTTTTGTACTCCCTCCGTTCCCCGGTAGTTGAGTCATTTCATTTTCTACACTCGTTTTAGAAAAATGATATAAATAGTACAAGTGGAAAAAAAGTAAAGTATGAGAGAGAATAATGTAGATAAGACTCTTATCTATCTTATTATATTACTTACTTTACTCTCTTTCCATTTTAACTATTTATTATGATTTTTAAAAAACAAATGACTCAACTACCGCGGAACGGAGGGAGTAGTACTTTTGCATATGTGAGTAATAAGGAAGATCATTGTCCGATATGTGATAGTAGTTTCGAATGGCAATATGGTGCGTTGAACCAAGTGACTCATGGTGCAAAATACTCAATCCGTCCCATAATAGATGTCACACTTGGAGGATGATGACACGAGATTTGATTTTAGGTGATATTGTTTTGTTTAAGTGGTGAGACATAATATAATTTTACACATGTTGATATGAGAGAGAATATTTTTCAAAAGAGAAAATGTGACATTATCTTTTATGAGAAAAATTTAAAAAGAAAGTGTTATCCATCATGGGACAAAGGGAGTATGACCCAAGTTAGTAGTAATGCATTTCCACTCCAAACCACTAAGGTCAAGTTTGAGACAATAATTACGAGTTAAATGGGAACCATTATTTACCCTTTTTAAGAAAGAGATTTTTTGGGGCTTGTGGTTCAACTTTAAACTGCAGCATTGAGGAAGAATATCTCTTCATCGTCAACAAAATCTCAATATTTCTATTCTAGATCGCTATATGCTGCCAATATGGTATCATGGCCTACCTTACATTCTCTTTCTATTATGGGTGGATTATCAAATATCAAGACGAAGCTTTTCAAACTAGACAATTTTAAGTATCATCCAGCACACTCAAGACTTATTGTTTTTTATGGTGAATTTGTTGGAATAAACCATGAGAGTGTGAAAATAGTTACCACATGCTATATATTTATAGTCCAAAAAAATTAGAATCTTATTCCAAAACTTTTTATTTACTCCATTTATTATAATATTAAAAATAAAAAAAAACTTTTCATTGTGATCCTTTAATTGTGTGTCACAATTATATTTCTATATGAAATTGCCGCATTAAAGCCACAATTTTATTGTGTGTATTTAATATAATTTCTAGTATTGGTGGAGATTGAAGTTTTTTAATACTCCCTCTATCCTACTTGAGGCGTTTCTTTTCGGCATAAGATTTAAGAAAGTTGTGTTTAATAAGTTAAATAAAATAGAAAGAGAAAGAAGAGAGAGTAAAGTAAAAGAAAGAATAGACTAGGTGAAATTAGATATTTTGTTTTTAGCTAAAAAAAAGAAATGACTCAAATAACTCATGACAACTCAAAATGAAATATGACTCAAGTAACTTGGGACGGAGGGAATATATATTAAATCATGCATTAAATATATTGAAATATAGCATGTAATTTGTGTAGCATGTAACAGTCATTATAATATTGATGGAAATTAAAGTTTTTTAATTTATATGTATCATGCACCAAATTAAATATGTCAGAAATAAAGCAATGTAAGTTGTAACGGATGCTCCTAATATAAATGAAGTGTTAGGAGACTTTATAATTATATGCAAAATCATTTTATAAAATTGAATTAGTTACGGTGACATTCATGTAAATTTTTATTTATATGTATCATGCACCAAATTAAATATGTCAGAAATAAAGCAATGTAAGTTGTAACGGATACTCCTAATATAAATGAAGTGTTAGGAGACTTTATAATTATATGCAAAATCATTTTATAAAATTGAATTAGTTACGGTGACATTCATGTAAATTTTTAGAAAACTCGAAATCTCCCATTTTATATATGTATAGATATAGATATCACTTACCAATGAGGCCCTATCGATTAGTATTACACAGAAGAAATCAATTATAGACACTAATACAATTAGATATAGACAAGCTTGGTATTTGCGATCCCAGGTAAGATCGGTTCAGGATAATGGGATCCTTTTCTATCAGATAGGAAGGGCTGTAGCACAAAATGTACTTCTAAGTAATTGTCCCACAGATCCTATATCTATCTATATGAAGAAGAAATCATGTAACGAAGAGGATTCTTATTTCTACAAATAGTACTTCGATCTTAGAATGAGCATGAAGAAATTAACGATATTTCTTTATCTTTTGAATTGTGATGAGGCTCGTTTCATGCATTTGTTCTGTGATAAAACTACACCCATTTCTGTAAGCTTACGTACAATTGTGAGCCAGGTGTGTGTAAAGTCCGCCATAATCAAGAGCTGCATGGATCAACTGGGCGGACAGACGGATCAAGAAGAATGTAGTCAAATTTGTTGCGCTGAGTGGATCAAGCCAGATCAAATGGAGGCAGCAAGAGCACCAGTATAGGAGATCGAGCATAACTTAAAGACCCCCAAAAGCCAAGGGCAGGATGGACTTTTCGAGAGGATGGTTACCTTAGGGATCAGAGCCCTACGCCTCTCTATAAATAAGAAGCTATGCTCGAGTAGGGGGAAGGAAGATACGTACTTAGAAATTCAGCTCGCTTCTAGGGCTGAAATGGGAGCTCACTATACTTCACATTCTTGATTTCCGTCGCACACACTTGGGTTCTGGGTTTTAACTGTGGTTGGGTGGTAGTTTTACTTGAAGTTGAAACTGTGTAACACCGTTACGAGAAGGAGCGAAGATACAATTCTCAATTTCGTTGGTTTGCTACAATTTCCTTTAAGTTTGTTTTACTGTTATCAACTTGGTTGTCTTTGGAAGCATGCTTGAAGTTATGAAGTCAGTTTATCCTAAAATGTTTTGTTTCTCCATGCATGATCTCACAGGTTTAGTTGTGTTTCTGGTTCATGAGTATATTTTGGTTAAGTAGTTTTGCTGTGGAACGATCTGTTGAACCTGAGTTACTCTTTACAATTTTCTGTTTGATTGTGGAAGAATTTTGGATGGAAGATGTAGGGTGTTTAGATCTAGTCTGTTGAAAGGGGGGGTGAAACAGATCTGAATGTGTTTACAAGGAATGAAAGTATGTTCGCGTATGATTGAGTTCTCTAGTTGTAGATCTAGAAGTCGTCTTCGTTATTTCTGCATGATTATGGCTTAGTTATTTTATTTACGTAAACTCAATCGATCTCTTAGCATAGATTTAATTTTGCAAGTCTATTATGTTAAGTTGAGAATAGTTTGTTAGCAAGGAAATGTTTGAGATCTGATTATACTCTGTTTTGTACTGATTCTGCGAGGAAGATGAAGTTGTTGGAAAAAGGTTTACTTTATCGTACATTTGCAGGGCACTGACATCCGCTCACTTTTTACTTTGTCTAGCTATTTCAGGAAATCACAGTATGAGTTCTTCAGTTCAGATAGGTTCATCAATTAGAGTTTACAAGTTTAGTCAAGTCTTAGCAAATGGATCAGTTTAATTAGTTTAGTCTCTCAGTTTGTCTAGTCAAGTAGTTTAACTTAACCCACTGTGAAGCATGGCAACATTCATTCCCAACTTGTCCTCAACAAATGTAGAACACATCGTCTCTGTGGGATTCGACCCTTACTTCCCTTTACTAATTAATTGTATTGTGGGTTAAAGTTTTGAAAGCTCTGAGTTCCTCCGTTTGCGCACTTAACGGAACAAGAGTAAGTTGGATTAAGTCAGGTTGATCAGTTTGAATTTTCATTAGATCCGTTCACCGGCATTCGCAGGTAAAGGCATACATTGGCCAGCTGGATCAGTTTGACACTCCAACTTGATCAATCCACAACGACAAGAGAACTCAGAAAACAACTACGAGAGATACACACACTTCACAACCAAGCTTTCAAATTGTTCTGTCGGATCGATCGCTCAAGATCTTTGGTCTCAACCCCGAACCGATGAAAAAAATAGGATCACTTCTTATGGACTCGTTGGGAATGATTTAGATTTAGTTCATGGCATATTAGAAGTAGAAGGCACTATGGTGGGATCTTCACGGATAGAAAAAGATTGCGGTCCGTTTGATAATGAACGAGTTACCTTACTTCTTCGCCCCGAACCGATGAATCCCTTAGATATGATGCAAAATGGATCTTGTTTTATCTTTAATCAGAGATTTCTCTACGAAAAATATAAATTAGAGTTTGAAGAAAGGGAGAGGCAAGGATCCCTTGACCTGCAACAGATAGAGAAGAATTTATTCAATCACATAAGCTGGGCTTCTAGTATATGGCACCCTTGGGGCTTTCTATTTGATTGTATTGAAAGTCCCAATGAATTGCGATTTCCCTAAAGGTCCATGTCATTTCGAGCCAAGCAGATCATTTATGATGAAGAGCATGAGCTTCAAGAGAATAGTTCAGAGATCTTGCAAAGTAGAACCATGCAGTACTAGACGCGAGATAGATCTTCCAAGGAACATAGCCTTTTTCGAATAACACAATTCATTTGGGACCTTGCAGATCTGCCCTTTTTACTATTCAAAGATCAGTCCCATGGTTCTGTGTTTTCACATCGAGGAGAATTTTTTGCAGATAAAGAGATGTCAAATGGGTTTCTTACTTCCCAAATGGATCCTCCCACATCTATATATAAACGCTAGTTTATCAAGAATTGTTGATTAATCGTCAAATATGGCTTAGAACCAATAGTTTATTATCTAATGGATCTTTCTGTTCTAACGCTTTGTTCTAGAGTTATCAATATTTATCAACTCTATTCCTATCTAACAAAACGGTATCAGTAGTTATCAATAAAATTCGAAGTAGTATTAGCGATCGTTTTACAATATCATAATGTAAATTATTCATTAACAGCAATGGCAAAACATTGATACACAATTTATTAATACTAAAAATAACTGTAAGTATACATGTTGTTCTAGTATAGCTAAATGTAAGCATATGATTTTGAATCACAGGGACTAATATAAACATTGCGTACTTTAATCAAGCTCCATACTCCCTTCGTTCTATTTAATCAAGCTTCATACTCCCTTAGTTCCTAAGATTTTTTAAAAGGCCCTCGGAATTAGTCTTAACCATTAGTTCTATTCTTATGTTTATTACCACTCTAGATTCCGTCTCACAATAATAAATCATCCATAAAGTGTCAAGCAATTTAGAAGCATTATTCCACATAAAGGTTAAACTAAATTAAGTCTTTAGATATCAAAACAAAAATCAAATAAACATGAAGTGGTCACTTTCAATCCCATGTATGTAATTGTTTAGCTACTCATACACAAAACAACTAAAACAACAATTAAAGTTCTAAACATGAATAACAACTAGATAAAAAACAACTAAAACAACAATTAAAGTTCTAAACATGAATAACAACTAGATAAAACCTGAGTTGAATCTAGAAGTCTTCAACTCCTCTTACTTCAGTTACAGCTTGGAATATGAAATACTCATTCCATCTTATAAATATAGAGAATTTAGGAACAACACAATTTTAATTTGAAATTGAAAAAAGTATAAGAAATATAGAAAAAAAAGTGATGGTATTATTGTTGGAGGAGGAAGTCGTCTACCTCATTAGAAAGAAAAACTTACTAAAAACAGAAGTTGATTAAATTTTGGGGACAATTTAAAATGGAAAAAGTTGACTATTTTTTGGGGGGCGGAGGGAGTATAAAACTAAAATATGAATTTGAATGTCAAGAGTAAGATCCTCCTCAGTGGAGTATGTAATGGGTATTTATAGACTTGAATTAGGGTTCAACATGGTCGTTGCTCGATCTTAGCGAACAACTAAACTTATGTGCATTGACAGGGTCTCGCTCTCTCGGCATTGAGCTCGACAGGTCGCTGACCTTCACTCAGTGGGCGGTTGGGCATGCGATCATCAGCCTCGAACCACTCGGCGGGCGCTGATATGAACTCAGACCGTTCAGCGTGTCCAGTGGCTCAATTGGTTATCTTCTCATTTCTATACCTTTTTTCATGTCTTTTACGTATCAAAACTCAACAAACACATCAAAATATCAAAGAATACAATATGTCTAGTATAAGACCTTAATTCACATGTTATACATTCAAAACAACTCAAATTTAAGCCTTAAAAATATGTAAATTTCATGTTTATCACCCCACCTCCACCGATCACCCCCATTATAGGCGATTTCAAAATCTACATTACTTTCACATTTGTTATATTTTAACTCTTTTCTAAATTTAGAATTTGATCATTTATTGTTCACCATCCTCTCTCAGAATATATTTATCCTGGACATATTTATCATTAGTTTTCATAAACTAAGAAAAAAACACAATACAAAAAAAGGAGATAAAGTTTGGTTACATATGACTCCCTATTTGTTTAAAAAATAAGACTTTGCTCCGATTTTCTAAACAAAGATTCCTATGTAAAACAAGTGAAGTATTTTAGTTGTTTTTCTCTTCATCCATATCCCCTGCCAGAGCCTCCCACATCCTCAACCACAATACTCTGTTTACACAAGAAAATACCCAAGTCCAATTAAATCAAATGTTGACATTAAGTAGGGTGTTCAAAGAATACAATTAGCAACTCCTGCATCCTCATCTATCAACAAACACATATTTTCCCGTAAGTAATGTAGGAGGACCGGCGGACCGGATCAGGGTTTTAATCGTTTCCATGCTCGCTTAAAGACATGATCAGATTAATTGAATTGATCACACGAGTTGATGATCTGTCTGTACCATTGTTCCATCATTCGCTCAGTTTGCAGTTGCGTACATATGGGTGGTCGTACTTTATATACTTGGTCCAATATGGTTTGTACTTGGTCATTGCCAGTTCTAACCACGGTTTCATGTTTCCATTGTAATGTACAACGGCTGCATTCTCTATGTCGGTCTTGTCAATGCTCGGATTGTAACCCAAACCAAGCACGTGCCAAGACTTTTCGAGTGGATGAGTCAGCCCATAGAAGGTAATCAGACCTGGAGGTAGAGTTCCAAGCTTCCACAGTACCCTGTCTTCATTCTAACAACAACCAAGAAAGTCACACATCATTCTTATCTATGTTATAAAAACTTACAGAAAAGTTACTTTCACCTTTCCCAAAACCTTCACCATTATAGTAATGAAATAAATTTCAATGCAGTTGAATCAGATAATCACCCCCCTCCTCCCACTAAAAGTGCACACACACACACACACAAAGATACACATACAAACAATGACAATAACTAGAAGAAAAAAATGTATGCAAGTCATACCATATTCTGCCATTTGTGGTATATACCAGTTATATCCTTCTTCTTCCACTCCTTTAGATCGAACATGTTCATTCCATAAGCCCACCCACAAGCATTGGGATTAAAATTCTTAGCAATGTGAGGGTTGGAGAAGTTTAGATATTTGTCAAACCTATGGAAGCTCTCGCCACATGTTTCAACTGCACCATTTACTTTTCCATGGAGATCAACCGACCAAAGTCCAGTCAAGTCTTTCTGAACAACAATGTCGTCATCAAGGAAAAGAATTTTATCCAACTTTGGATAGACCTGTGGGAGGTAGAACCTTAAATGGTTAAGCATTGAAAGATATTTTGGGTTCCTGTACTTCAGGTTAGAGGAACCAGCAGAAAGTGTGGTTGGATGAGCCGCCTTGAAATAGTACTCTTTCATAGCAGCAGACTCTAACTGACGTAGAACAGGGCAATATGATGAGTTCAGCCACTTGAATTCATCTACATTTTCAACATGGATTGTAGCTTTACCCGGGGGATTCAAAAGAAACCACATATTCATCGCACCAAAGTTCAATTTATCAGTAACAAGATGGAAAACGTGTTTCCTGGGGTCCTACAAGAAAAAAAAAACTTTTTTTAAGTAGCAAAAGCAAAATGTCAAGAAACAAATCATTAGCATGAAATAAGTGGCTAAGACGGAATAGAATAACACCACTATTTATTACTGCTTGTGAACATATAAGCATACATAACATATGGTGAAGAATAGTAGCAGAACAAACATTGGTTGTCTGCATGCATATTGTGCACACTGCACTAGAATCCAATTCACGAAAATGTTTAAGGATAAGTTCTGTCCATGCCTGTACGATCAATTGCACATCGATTTTGTTCTTACAGATCAATAGAAACGATACACACATCCTTACGACAATGCATACTTATTGAATGTGTTATTATGTTATGCATGCATGTGTAGGCCATGCAAATTATGAGGAAAAAAAAGGAGAGTGGACTAAAATGCTTATTTGTTGTTCCACTACATGCCATATGGACCTACAAGTATACCCAAATATACATTATATTGCTTGAGAATAGCAAAGATACTATCTTAAATTCTTAATACGATGTAAAGACAAAGATTAGACCTAAACCCATAAACCTAGTTTTAGTATGAGAAAACACAGACCAGTAGAATTTTATACCTTGGCATTCATAATGGTTGAGTTGACCACTACTGAAGCAGCAAGAACATTATCCGAAAAAAGGGCATAATGGTAAAGAATTGGGTTTTCCAGATTCTCACTCCGAGGGAACTTTCTTTTCTCAGGTGGCAGGAGGTAATAATCGATAGTCAAGCGCATGGCCAAACAGTGAAGCCCATTTGGTATTGTCTTTGCAGCTAGCTGGCTAAGGAATGTGCTCTGCTTTTTAAGACTCCTGACTTGCTCATCCGCAGATTGCAGCATGGCTCTTAGTTTCCCAGTGACCAGGTTGCAGTCGTACAATTGCTCTTTAGCTTTAGACAGCACTTGGCCCATCAGTTTAATTTTTTCAGGTGCACTGCAACAAATATTTATGATGTTCAAACAATATAAAAACAAGAATATAGCATTCAGCTGATAAACATAGATAATTACATTACCCATTACCTTGGATGTAGATCAGAATCAACAGTGACATCTCCTAGAGAACGCTGGCTTTCCTTGAGCCGATTCTGCAATTCATTGGCCAAATCGGTCTTGTTTTTCATCCTTGCAAGACTTGTATATACCCTTGCCATTATCAATTGATCACGTATCAAGCGTACAGTTGAATCAGTGTTTTCATTATCATTTTCTTTCCTCCAGATGCTATACTTCCCCAAAACTGCGGAGTCTACTGATTTAGAACGCTCAATAGCTGCATTTTCGAGCTTTACGGTTACTTCATCATCCGGTTTTACCAAGTCTGCAGCACGCTTTTCACGTCTTTTTTCTCTCAATTGCTGCAGAGTTATTGCACAGTTATGATATAGTTCATATAGGCCAAAATACCAGGACTCCAGAAGCAGAATTATATTTCATAGCATAATCACTCTTCATTGACATGCTCAGATGATGAAATATTATAATTTTAGATAACAGCGAATAAATAGACTAAAACGGAAGCCGTCCAGGGACTTACCCTTCGGGACAATTTAGCTGGTGTCTCAAGGAAAACAGAATTATCTTCTGCAGTGAAAAGGGCCAGTCAAACATCTGATTCAAAAGTAACAAAATAAAATAATATGCATGCAAAATCTGCACAAATACCTATACCATTTGAAGCACGTTCCTCCTTGAATCTAGACGTTTCTTTCTTAGTCTTCAAGGCTTCCCCAGCAGCCTTAAGTTGCAAAAGTAAGGAACATAATTTTCAGGCTTTTGTGATCAAATTGACATTTTTCCACTAGCTAAAATTACATTATGTTGATGCTGACCTCGGCAGAAGTGGCATTACCAGCAGACCTTTTGTTCCCAGCTACCTTCCAAGAGGCAGACAATTTATCTTTTCTAAAAAAGTCAACGTTTAAAGGTCCCAAATCATTTGTACTGGCGTTAATAACGTCAATTACCTATGATAATGATTTAATCAGTGGAAAACGCATACAAAAGCATAAGTACAAATATTTGAACCAGCAAATGTTCAATTAAAACGTGACTGATAAGAACCTACATCTTTCGAGAATAAAGAATTAAGATGTTGCAGTGCCAGCCTCTCTCTCCAATTTAAATCCTGATAAAAGTAATACCTTCTCATTAAACTATACATCAGAGCCTACCATCAGAATCATGTCATACATAAAGGTGGATACCTGTCTGCTGGACACGATTGATAATTCTTTTTGACCTGTACAGTCATAAGTTCGCATTACTTGCCAATTCAGAGAGAAAGAATAACATTTAACCATGCACGCACATGCTTTGGAACTAAAAGAGTAAATATACAATTCAGTGTTTCAGATGACCATAGAGGAAAGGTGGAAGAAATCTAATTGGTTTGAAATGGCACAAGGTTTAGCAACATATCCAATCAATTCATGTAGAGCAGCTTACTTATCTTTTCCTAATTTTCCTAATTTCCTCCGTTCCTTTAGTGCAGATTTATGTGTGTGTATGTCTCTGAGTGTGTGTGAGAGAAAGAAACAGAGAAAGAGAGGAGGGGAGCGAGGCTACAAATTATAGAATAAAAAGCAATAATTACGTAACAGAACTGAAAGAGCTAGAGAGTTCTAACAGCTCTGGACTCCTCCACCCTTGATCTGTGTTTGCTACCTTAAGAAGCAAGCACACATATTTAATTTTCTGTGCCTATGAACATTTTCTGCTCTCATACAATCTCCGATATCTCAATACCATGACCATTCAGTTATATTCACTGACAAAGCCTCCTCCATTCACCTTAAGATCTGTGTGCAGTAACTGTTCTTAGCAAACAACAATTTCAATGAATTCTATTTAAAGGTAAACAGAAAAACAAACACAGAATATCTAAAATGTAAATTGATCTCAGAAGTCTAATGTGGTAGCTTTTACTATTATAATAATGAAGAAAACACGGATTGGTAGTCATATTGGTAGGATCAAAACATATAAACAGATAAAACTGAGACAATGACTTTACAACACGACATCTGAGTCATTTTTTATACCTTCACATCTTTCATGCTGCCAAATGGCAATCACTCAAACCTCAACGTGAATTTTGAGAGAGAAATAACCCATACCTAGAGGTTAACTGCAACTGAAGCAGCAACTCTACTCCTCACAGGAAAATATAAATTTTTAAGCATCAAACAAGATAAAAAAATCCGGTGACTATCCAGATTCCAGCTACGGTAGGTGTTAGAGTTACCGAACCATTTTCAATTTCGTATCCAGTAAAACTACATCATGTCTCATAAAAGTCAGTTATCGCGCTTTAAATCCAATAACATTAAACCGTTGAAAATGGTGGAACCATCCGTCTCATAGTTATATATACACTCATTATCACTAAATATATGATCTATAATCAAGTACTAGGTCTAGAAATTTATGATGTACACGCTTCTATAACTCCACAAAGGCACAAACCCCAACTGCACGGTTAAATTCCATAAAATTCATTAATAATAACATGATTCCCCAATACATACAATCAATTCATCCACAACTGAAAACAGTAACAAAACACAACAGTAGAACAAAGTATTGGACAGAACTAACCGGAAGAAGCGGCGGTGACGAATAGAAGGGAGAAGGCGAGTAATGAGACGAAAAACACGGCGACGGAAGCGAAGACGCGAGATCGAATACCTTTACTCTTGCCTCCGCCGGATTGCGATCCCCCCTTAATCGCCATGCCCTATCATTCACCGTGAGAAGCAGTCACGCGTGGAATCGGAGAAAATCGTGCACGCATTGACGTGATACGAGTGTACAGAAAGAGAAAATCACAAAATATAGAGAGAGATCTCGGATTATCGTTCAAGCTACTTGATTGAAGTTCATCATTCACCGTCTATGCGGATTCGCGAGAACACACTCGGTAAAGTGTGGTTTTTTTGCTTTTCCTGTGCGTATGTGAGGATTTGAAGGGGATCGGGTATCCGGGTCGGGTCAAACCATTTTGTTTTATACAGTAACATTGTGTATTCAATAAATCTTCAGAAAAAAAAATGTAGTATCTAATTAATTTAGGATACGACATAGGTATGTAAGTACTGTTTTTGATGAGCTGAACTACTTAAAAGATTAGCTTGGTTTGCAATTATTAACATCTCATCGGATGGTGCAAATAATATTCATTCCATTCCAATTTTACTCCTCTCTTTGTTCCATAGTAGACCATTTTGGTACGTTCATTAGTAATAGAGTTATTTTCTTTTTATTAGTAAAAGTCAACACATTTATTCTTACTTATTTCACTCTATGTTACTTTATTTTCTCTTCATGTCTCTACCATTTTCATTTCTTACTTTATTCTTCATTTACTTAACCAACTTAATATAATTTTTCTTAAATCGCGTGCCGAAAAGAAACGTCTCTACTATTGCGGAACGGATGGAGTATTTTGGTTCACTCACGAAATCTCCTTCTACTTCTGATAACGTAGCTCACTTTTAATCTTCTGTTTTTTTCATTATCTATTTTCTTATGTATTCAATTTCATTTAATAATACTTTAATTAATTTTTTTATTATATTTTACTAATTTCATATTGAAACTTGCACTATTATCTACTATCAAGACTATTAGCACTGAACGAAGGGAGTGCATGATTCATTAACAACTTATCAAACACTCTAAAATTTCACATTATAATAACTAGTGTTATCACCCGTGCTATGCACGGAACATAAAATTTTTAAACATTAAAGATAAATTCTAAGGTACGTAGATTAAAAAAAGATCATAAAAAAATATAATGATGTTTATAATTAAGAATATGTGTTAATTACACTAAGTATTCATAACACTATAAATAATAACAAAAAGAAAAATGTACTTCTCTAAACCCCTTCTAAATGAAATATTTCATATTCGACAAATGATGCTACACAATTTTAATTTGATATGAGTGGAGCAAAATAAAATAAAATAAAAGATAAATAGAAGATGTGCGACTAAAGATCAAATAGTACGTGTTAGTTAGAATAAGATATGCAAGTAAAGGAAAATGTGCGACTACGAATTAAAGAGGAAGAAATTATATAATTTGAAAAATAAATAGCTCAATAGTTTTAATCAAAAAAATATATTATACCTAGTTATTTAAATAAAAAAATTAAGTTAATCCATGTTTCTCTCCCTTGATTTTTTTTAATTGCCTCTTCTATCCTTCTTTCCATTCTCTGTGGCCGCCCGAGGCGTCGAGGGCGACGCCGGCCAGCAGCTCACGTCAACAAAATTATGTGAGTTAATTCGAGCGCACATCATTTTATCCAAGCTAACCCAAATACTAATTAAAAAAAGTGGTTCAAAAGAAAAAAGAAAAAAAAAGGAAAAAAATAGAAGTAAATGAGAAGGCTATTAAAATGTCATTCTGTTATCTCCTCTCGATTAATTTAACACCCCAATTTATTAAAAGGAAAAAAATCATCACAATTTCCATTGCTCCACCATAGTATGTTGAATTATTATCAATATAATATCTTTTTTTTTCTATTTCTTCTCTGTTGGAGAACCCAATTTGAAATCTCTCAAAAATTGAAATCTAACATATATATTGAAATCTAACAGGTATATGCATGATTTATAGACTATTACAACCTTTCAAGTTAAATTAAATGTACTACAAAAACATTCAACATTTTAAAGTACAACAAATTAATAGAATTCATGGTTTAGGAAGATATATAGAATTAATAGATTTTTTTAGAATAATATACAATTATAAATTTGTATATTTGCAATGTGTCTTATTAGAGCACCCCCAATGGCAGCATGGGACATCGGACCCATCCTGTCGGGACAATCCGTCGAGACCCCATTGCTGGTGTCCCGTCCCATAGAGATACTTGGTGTTGAAGGTTCTCATCCCATCCCATCTCGTCCCATAGGTTAATTTATTTTTTTATTTTTTTAATTAATAAATTTTTTTAGAATAATATACAATTATAAATTTGTATATTTGCAATGTGTCTTATTAGAGCGCAACCAATGGCAGCATGGGAGCTCGGACCCTTCCCGTCGGGACAATCCGGTGAGACCCCATTGCGGGTGTCCCGTCCCAGAGAGATACTTGGTGTGGAAGGTTCTCATCCCATCCCATCCCATAGGTTAATTTATTTTTTTTATTTTTTATAATCAAAATCATACCAAAATTATTTATAAATATCTCATTAATAATATTATTTTTTAATCATTAGTCTCACATGACATCATATTATCATTTTTCCACATCAAGATATTTATTTTTAAATTATAAACTTAATATTACGCTTATGTTTTCATTTAAATGCATTATTTCTTGATATCAATTTAGCTATTGTTGGAATATATACATTTAACTTATATATACTATTAACAATTCAAACTAAAGAAATATATTATTAATAAAAATACTACACCGTTATTAATTTAAATTTTATTTATTGATTTAATTATTAATACTTAAAAAGAAAAATAAATTGTGAGTATCAATCTAACTGCTCCAAAATTGGCATTAATTAATATATTAAAGTTCAACGGTGAAGTGATATTATAAGTCATGTTTGGTGAGCGGTTTACTACCAAAAATAATTTTAGAGCTAATTAAAAATAATAAATAAATTAAAGATATGAATTTCAAACTTTTTTGAATATTTTCTTTTCCATATTATTAGTACCATCAAACCTGATTACATAGTTCATGATTTAAACACATATTTTTTAGAATTAAAAAGACACGAGCAAACAAATACAAAAATCATATTTTTCACAAATAATAAATTCACTTTTATAAATACTAATTTCAATAATGCATGATAATATTCATAAACATAATATTTTGAGAATCATAAAAAAAGAAATAGAACTCAGTCATAAAAATAACAATATCTTAGCTAGTGGAATAAATCAAAATCAACTCAATTATAACTATGTATACTACTTATAGTAATTTAAATATAAATATATTTATATATATATATATATATATATATATATCTTGAATGTAAATATATATTTATATAGTAATTTCAACACATTAGCCCCTTTTCAACGAGCAGTGCTAGGGCGTGGGTCCGGCCATCAGTTTTATTGCCAACGGGAACTAGCATGATATGGGCTACTACTTGGCGGATTAGATATACCCTAGGTGGCTCGTCTTTGTGAAGACGATCAGATGCGCATCAGATGAGAGGAAGACATACTTTGCGGAACGGCAGGAGTCGGCGTACAAGGACGTGGAGCGCGCATTTGGTGTGCTCCAGTCTCGATGGGCGGCAATTAGGGGTCCAACGCGTTTGTGGCATGTCGACTGCATTGCTGATATAATGTACGCCTGTATTATCCTGCACAACATGATTGTCGAAGATGAAGGTGTACAACTGACTAGTTGGGCCAATGACGGCTAATGAAGCCGGCCCAAGCCACGGCGTGGCCGCCCCAATGTACGAAGGGGGGTACCTCACGATGAAGTCGGCCGCCTCAAGGAACATGCCAACATGCGTCAAGTGGATGCTCATATTCGACTCCAAAAGGATTTAATTGAAGAGTTGTGGGCGCGGGGAGGACTACACGTCGTTAGATTTTTTTAAATTAATGTAATTTTTTTTAATTAATGTACTTTTTTTAAATTTAAATATTATTATTGGATTTTTCCGTATCTGTGTCGTAAATTTAATTCCGTATTTTGTGTGATTGTTAATTATTTGTTTTTTTTATAATTTTATTTATTGTGGCTAGCCTATTGCTTGTCTAGTTGCTTGTCCTGATGATGTGACAAGAGGAGTTTTAGTTCTGATGATATGGCAGGAGGAGTTTGTGGCTAGCCTATAACTGGCCTATTACTATTGTGGATGCTCTAAGGATCAGCTACTACCTTTGATAAAACATCTCCTAATACACCAACACAAGATTGACATGGGGACACTATTTAAAAAAAAATAAAAATACAATCACTCCAAATACTACAACTACAATTACAATTACAATTACAATCACAATCCAACCCAAACACCCCCTTCTTTCTCTACCTCTAATCTCCCTCATTTTAGTTGTTTTAACAGGATAACCAAAATCCGTTTTATTCTTTCATATTTGTTCTTATTTGTGCATGAAATAATTAAATCCTCCACATTAGTAGTACAAAGTACAAACCATCAATGCAGTTCATGTTGTTGCAATTCTTCAAAATCATGAGGCAAGAGAGAGATTTAATAGTAGTGGCTGGGAATTTATGAGGAAAGGGAAAGAGAGAGATTCAATGGTGGAACATAATCGTGAGCCGCCGTGTTTGGGTTGGATTGTATTTTTTTAAGTTTTTTCAATCTTTTGTTGGTGATGTTTTTATCAAAGGCAGTAAGTAGCTGATCCTTACCGGCCGGGCTACTTCATCATTTCATCATATTTCTTCTTTTTTTTTTTATGTTTTCCAATTCTATTTATATTCCCGTCGCTTGATTTTTATATGTTTGAAATGAATTTTTGGATTATGATTATTATTTAAAACTTTTCATTCGGTTTAGAGTCGCAATAAGATTTATGGAGTGAGCAGTGACAGAGGGTGTCTTCTCAAGAGAAAGAATTCACATAAATGTGGGCCAGACTTGGCAACCCAACTCATTTAACAACTCTAGTTGAATAGGATAATTGAGAATTATTCAAACTTGATGATTTATTACTCTATTTCCAAGAAGCATGAAATTCATTAAAATTTAATGAAATTCAATTTTAAGAAAAATACTTCGTACTTATAAATATAAATTAAAAACCAGGGAAAAACATGAGTGATAGACCACGACTGCCAAATATATCATTCAGGGAAAGACAAATCCCCTAGATCGTAAATGCATTTCTTTTTTTATGGAAATATAACTTAGTTAAGATCTTAATATTTGAAAAAAGACAACACACAATAACATGGTCTGTCAAGAAAACAACGGTAAGGATAACTCAATAATAATGTCCAATCAAAACTCTAAGTGCCTGTTTGATAACCTGGGTAGGATATAGCAATATACGTAACTCGTGACAAGAAACACGGGTCGGAGTCTAGATTAGGAACAACATAAAGATTTTATATTATTGTTTGATACATCAAATAGTTATCAATATAATGTCACATATAGAAGTGAAAGGACACATTTGCCCTAATTCTCAATATGTGGAGTACATGTTTAAATTGCTTCAATATTCGCATTCTAAGGTATCAATGAATTGCTAAAATTCTTCATTAGTGTCAATATGAACATAGAGCACATCTATACCCCAACACAGACGAAGAATGGTAGAGTATAGAACACAAAATTATGGAGAATTATAGCCTCCAATCTTAATTAACTACTCCATATCATTATATCATCACTGCCTCAAGAACATATCTCACAAGAAATCAAGCCAAAACAACTAATAAATTGTTGACTGCCTTAAGAACTCAATGACAGAGCACGAATGGAGAGTAGTTGTTAAATCATTTACTTCCTCGACGAAGGGCAAGGGCATAGCACACAGAACATAGACATAAAGTCTCAGACCTAGAATTTTAAACTAAATTGTCTTAAGAACTCGACAACAGAAAAGGATGGCGCGACAGTGGTAAAGTTACGACAACTGCCGTTGAGAAACACCCTCACTTCCGCCGGAGGCAACCGATTCCAACCGGTCACAAACCACCGCACACATCGAAGGAGAGAGGCAAAGTTGCAGGGATAGAGAGCAATCCAGCGGCGACGCATCGTCGGAAGGCCGGCCACCTTCAGCGAGAGAGTCGCCGTGGTTGACAAAGTGAGATGCAACGGCAGAAGCACTCTGGATGGATGGGGAGAGAAGGGTGAGAGGAGTGCGACTTGAGAGAATGCAGAAAAAGGCATTATAGAAATCTAGGTTGAATAGTGTTGTATCTTACAAATTTGATAAGATACTAAAATGGGTGAAATAGTTATTTTTTGTTGGGCCTGGACGAGCCTAGCACATTAATGCGGGCCATGAGATAATAATAACTTTGGTACCAAACATGTGGAAATATACATATATAAATCCATATCTTGGCATTTCTATAGTATCAAACATGCCCTTAATAGTTTTGATGGGGTTTTTTATATAAAAGGGTTGGAATGTAGATGGTTGAATATAATGGAGAAATTATTTATAGAAAAATACAAATGGATTATCAATCATTTCAGGTATTTAACTCATATTCACCAAACGGAAAGGAAAAAGGGAAATGAATGTTCCGAAAAAAGTCCCACTATCCCACCCTTTAAGACTAGGTAATTATGACTTATCAGATGAATTTTGCAACAATTACCACTAATGACACAAAAAAGCTGCTTTTCCATTTCAGAATTATTGATAGATTATGTTTTTTGATGGATAATTGCTTAATAATTAATATGGGCATATCATCTGATCATCATATCATGCCTAGTTAAGGTTTTACTGAATTATCAATCTAGTGATTAAAGATGTACTACTTGCTTAAAACTATAGTGATTAAAGATGTACTACTTGCTTAAAACTGACTTCCGGAAGTAAATCCCATATTCTACTAAATCATTCTAATCATATTTTATTATAAAATTAATATATCAAAATGAGTCTCACAATCCACTATTTTTTTTCTACTTATTTTCTTTCATATTTCTTAAAATTCGTGCTAAATTCAAAGTGAATTCCTAATGACAGAGGGAGTATCTAATACTATCTCCGTCTTACAATAAGTGTCACATTTTGTCATTTCGGTCCGTCCCACAATAAGATTCACATTTCACTTTTACCATAAATGGTAAGTAGACATCACATTCCACCAACCAATTCTACTCACATTTTATTATAAAACTAATCTATATAAGTGAGACTCATAATCCACTAACATTTTTAACCAACTTTTCTTTACATTTTTTAAAACTTGTGTCCACACTAAATGTGACACTTAATGTGGGACGGGGGTAGTAGTAGTTAGGTAGCTTAATACTCCATCCGTCCCACATTTGGAGTGCCATTTAGTTATGACACAGATTTTAAGGAATTGGTGGAGTGTGTAATTAATGAAGTGAGATGGTGGAGTGTGTAATAAATGAAGTGAGTTGGTGGAAAATGAGATGGGTTGACTTTTTAGATTTTAAAATTGTTTTTTTGACTTACTATAAATTTGGTTGTTTAAATTATTTAAACTTATGGTTTTTAATTTTCCAGCTTGTTTACTCTTTTTTCTTTAAAAAAATTAAGCTATGCCAAAGTTAAAATAAAAAAAAATGTTTCACACATTGCAAACCCATGTTTTTCGGCCATCACATCTCAACAAATTTAAAGAGGGAACCAAATTCCATTTTCACTAACTCAAACTCCAAATTAAGGAAGGAAAAATTCATTACAATCCCATGGAGGGAAAAATCCAAAATCAAATTTAAGCTAAACTACACCTATAAATACATTCACTCCACCATTACTCCAAAAACTTGAACTCCACCTACCAACAAACCAACCAAAGGTATTTATAGCTAAATTACCCTCAGAGAATTCTCATCACAGGGCAATGGAGATGGAGCAAGATATGGAGCAGGAGCAGATTCATGAGGAAGAACCAGAGCAAGGGCCAAGAGCCACCCTGAGTTTGAGCAGCCAAAAGAAGAACCATATTGTGCAGTGCCAAGCTGGAGCACTGCCACATGGTTCATTTCAAGAGGCAGCCAAGAGATTCAAAGTGCACAGAAGGACAGTGAGCCGCTTATGGGAAGAGCATCAGGATATACTAAGAAAACAGGTAAACTAAATTTTGATGAAGATAAGTTCAGACAATTGTCTTTTCTTGAGAGATCTTGCTATAGAAAACTTGCTTGTAAGATGGAAGTTAGCAAGACCACAGTTGGTAGATGGACAAAGAATAACCTGATAAGGCCACATACAAATGCCATAAAGCCAGCACTCACTGAAGCAAACAAAATCAATAGAATGAGATGGTGTCTTACTCATATTCAGCCAGCTATAGATGAAAGGAAGCTTCTTTATCATGCAATGCACAACACAGTTCATATTGATGAGAAATGGTTTTACATGACAAAGGCTTAAGAGAGATACTACCTGTTGCCGGATGAGGATGAGCCTTACAGGTCTTGCAAATCAAAAAGATTCATCACAAAAGTAATGTTCATGTGTGCTGTAAGTAGGCCACAGTTTATTTTTTTTCCTCTCTCTAAATCGCCAGCCTCCAATAGCATCCCGATGACCCCTCCACCGCCGGCAGTGGCCACACGTGGCCGATGATAATCAGCCAAGGTCCCATGGGTGAAGAACACACGACAGATATGAAGGAGCAGGATAAAGATGGAGACGTCTTTATCGCGGACGGAGGTGACAGTCACACGCCGGAGCACAAGAGGCCCGCTTTCTCCTTTGTGGCGAAAGGGGGGGGTAAAGAAACAACAAAAGAAGAAGGTAGCGATCAAGATCCGGACTGTGAAACCTTGGTCTCCGGTGGTATTCAAGGATGGGAAAAAACGGAGCAGCAACTCCAACCTACTGCCGCTATCGCCCACCCCAGAAAAAAGGGCGGCTAGGAAGAAAATTCTTTTTGATGATAACCGAAATGAACATGCCGGAAGCTCCATAGGTGATGGGGAGGTGAAAAATAGTTCCATGCACGCAGACACACAACCACAAAGGGTGGTGATCGAAGGTGAGAACGAAGAACAAGATTTGCAGATTGCACTCCCACCGGAAAGCACTCCGGTCATACATTCGGCAAGGGAGAAGGAAACAGACAAGGGACTGCAAATTCCCAGCAACAGTAACCTAGGCGAGCTGGAACATAGCTTGCACCTCATGATCCCATCTAGTCAACTTACCATTTTCGGAAAAAACCCAAATTCCCCTTTAGTAAAGTATGGTGGAAGCACACTGGATTTAGCTAACAAGGCCACATGCTCCAAGGAGGGAAATATTCGGTCAATCAAGGACTAGGTGGCGGTACAGGGCCCAACAAACGATGAGTTTCTCGACATGGTAGCTGCGCAGCCTCTCCAATACGTGCTGCCACCTGAGGAAGGGAGGAAAACTTGGGCGAAAGGTGCACAAAACTGGAACAAGGAAGGAAGCACAAGTGAAATAGGGGAGGGGTGCTCGAGTGTGGTGATGAACCCTTGGTTGACACACGAGGTCGTGATGGTGGAGGAAACTGACAAAAACAGCGACAGAGAGAATTTTGATGAGGACTTCCCTCCACTCACCGCCGGCCGAACAAGACAACTCATGAGGAATTTTGAGACACCACATGCCGCCAAGGCACGAACAGAGGGAACAGAGGAATCTCAGTTAAAGCAAGGCGAGAGGAGTCCCTTGATCACGGGAAAAAGCCAGCTACCTCACAAAATGGATGGGGGTGCACCCCGGCCACAATCAATCCTCAACGAGAAAGGGGACGGAGGGCCAAAACCAAGCATGGTTGCGGTGCTCAAAAAAGGCAATGACAAACCCAGACAAAACGAGCCTGTCACTTTCCAGCCGGACACAATCAAGAAAATTGGGCATGTCAGCATCATCGATGGTAAACCAACAATTTACTTTTCCGGAGAAGACACCCACTACCTTGCTGAGAAGATGGGGCGCACTGTGGTAGGTAAATTCTCACATTCAATTCCCTCGTCATTTTAAATCCAAAAAGTGTTATAACAAATGAAGTTCATTGGGCACTTCAATTGGAAATACATCAACGCTAAACATGTGGCAATACAACTGGAGGATGCCACTGGTTACGCAAAGTTGCTGGTGGGGCAGAACAGAGTGCCGGTTTGGTTCGTAGACCGGCACCCGATGAGGGTTTTTAGGTGGACACCAGACTTTAATCCATACTTCGAAACACCAATAGCAGAGGTGTGGTGCAACCTTGTGGGACTACCGATACACCTATTCGAGAAGTCGGCCCTCTTCGCGATAGGAGGCATGCTCGGAACACCTATTCAACTTGATCATGCTACAGCTACTCAAACGAGGTTATCATACGCTCATATCTGCGTAGAAATAGACATTTCCAAGCCACCAACGGAGGAAGTTATTTTAGATATGATGGGAAGGGAAGTGGTCCAAAAAATCATCTGGGATAGAATCCCACTGTACTGCAGGGAATGCCGCCACGTGGGGCACGCAAGCTTGACCTGCTATGCCAATGGAATGAGAGACAGAGGGGGGTCAATACAGAGCAGACTGACAGAGGGGGGTCAATCACTACCTCTTGATGATGTCCATCAACTTCATGATCTGGAACGTGCGAGGACTGGCCAATGCAGGTACTCAGCGCATCCTAAATAGACTAATAAAGGCTTACAAGTTATCTTTTGTTGCAATTTTGGAACCTATGGTAATACCCAGACAGGATATCTGCACTCGACTGAAGCTGGACTTCAAGTGTGCAAATACAAATAATCAAATTTGGATCCTGGCGGAGAAAGACTGGGACATTGAAAGCTGCATGGACACGGAGCAACTGCTACATGTAAAAATCAATAATTCAATCAATAAAGATCCAATTTTCTTCTCGGCTGTCTATGGGAAATGTTCAGGGAGGCAAAGGCAGCCGTTGTGGAGAACGATGAGGGAAGTTGCAGGAACAATGGATGGCACCCCGTGGATTATTGGGGGTGATTTTAATATCTTCGCGGCAAAAGAAGAACGGAAGGGGAAGGGCCCATGCAGTAGAAACAAGAAAAAGGAAATGCTGGAGTTCGTTGAAACAATCAGCGACTACCAACTGCTTGATCCCGGGTGCGACGGGGCTCAGTTTATGTGGGCGAGAGGGGACCTCTTCGAAAGACTGGATCGAGCCCTTTTAGGAGAGGGTTGGCATTCAGTTTTTCCAAACACCAGAATCACAAATCTACCGAGAGTTGGCTCGGACCACAGACCTATACTAATTAGGTGCTGCAGGGGTCACACAGCCACGAGACATGCATTCCGGTTTAAAAATATGTGGGTGCGGCATGCAACCTTCGGAACAGAAGTTAGGAAGGTTTGGGAAGAGAACTCGGAGTTTGGAGGAATGCGAAACCTTCACCTCAAACTTTCTAGAGTCAAAACACGACTGAAAATATGGAACAAAGAGACATTTGGGAACTTATTTGAGAATGTCAGAATGGCAGAGGAGAGAGTGGCAGCAGCTCAAGCAGAATTTGAGGAAAATCCGTCGGCAACAAACAGATGTGCCAATAACCTTGCAACGACACACCTCCTCTTAACGCTCAAAATGGAGGAGGATTTTTGGAAACAAAAAGCCTCAATCAAATGGGTTACAGAGGGGGAGAGAAACACCAAATACTTCCAAGGATGGGCTCGACAAAAGCGGGTGAGGTCAAGAATTCACCAAATAAAAGAGGGGGATAAAATCGTTGCAGACGAGGTGGGGATCAAAGAGTCGGCTACAAGATTTTTTAAAGATCTGCTCTCGGAAGAAGGGGAGGAGCTGGAAGAACCGAACCTGGATGTTATTCAACCCCTACCAGAAGGGGTAGACATGGACCTACTGTGCAACATTCCCTCCTCTCCTGAAGTCAAAAAGGCCGTTTTCAGCATTGCGGCGGATAGTGCTCTAGGACCGGATGGATTTACGGCTCTCTTTTGTCAATCTTGTTGGGACATTGTAGGTGAGGATGTTACGGCAGCCGTGAGAGAATTCTTTGGAGGAGCCTACATGCCGAGAAGTTTCACAGCAACGATGGTTGTGCTCCTACCTAAAAAGGAGAGTCCAATCACATGGGCGGACTATCGACCAATTAGTCTCTGCAATGTATCAAACAAGATTATTGCAAAGATCCTAGCGAGCAGACTGGCTCCCATTATGCCGCATTTTATTTCTCCAAACCAAAGCGGCTTCGTGCAAGGGAGACTACTCAGCGACAACGTGTTACTTGCACATGAACTAATGCAGGATTTGGGGAGAGGGTCGCATCCCCCGAACATTGCGATAAAGCTCGACATGGCCAAAGCATATGACAGGGTGCAATGGCCGTTCTTGCTCAAAATTCTTGAAAGAATGGGATTCAGTCAAAAATGGAGAGGCTTGATCGAAATGAGTATTAGCTCGAATTGGTTCTCCATTCTCATCAACGGATCCCCGGGTGGATTCTTCAAATCCATAAGGGGCCTTCGCCAAGGTGATCCTCTATCCCCTGCACTCTTCGTTATCGCTGCTGAGTATCTATCTCGTAGTTTGGACAAGGTCATCTTAGGGAACAAGGCACTGGAATACAACACAGTTAGGCATGCACCCGGGATCTCCCACCTCACATATGCGGACGACGTCATTGTTTTCACAAAGGCTAGCCATCCAGTTCTCCGCGAGGTAATTCGCTGCATTGATCACTATGCCGCTGCCTCGGGCGAGAGAGTCAACATGGGGAAAGTCAGTTCTTTATGGATGCAAAGTCCAGAGGGTGGGGCAGAAGAGTGGCGCGGTCAAGTGGATTCCAACAAGGTGCCCTCCCCTTTGAGTACTTGGGGGTGCCGATTTTCAGAGGCATCAAGAAAACATCTCTGTTCCTGTTGTTACGGGGCAAAATCTCAAAGCGAATTCACTCATGGTCGCATAAATTCCTATCATTCGAAGGGAGGTTGATCCTTATGAAAAGGGTGCAATACCCCTTCATATCTGCCAAGTCTTGGAACCAGCGGGTGGGGCGATGAAGCAAATGGAAAACATGATTGCTAGATTCTTCTGGGGTCGAGCAACGACGAAAAAAGGACCCACTGGATTGCTTGGGACCAGATCTGTCACCCCATCAACGAAGGGGGACTTGGTGTGCGAAGGTTCCACGACATGGTGGCCGCACTTGGCATGAAGTTATGGTGGAGGTTCAGAGAGAGAGAGAATCTTTATGGGCTGATTTCATGCTCAAGAAATACTACCATAAACATTCCCCGGCTGAGGCGAAGATGACAAAACAGAGTAGCCTGACTTGGAAGAGGATGATCCGAGCCAAAGATAGGACACAACAACACATGAGGTGGTCAATTGGAGAGCAAGCTCTAAACCTTTGGGACGATGTGTGGCTGGCCGAGGAACCGCTGAGACAGTATTGCTTCCCTGGGGTTCATCTACCTAGACAAGAAGTCCAAGACCTCTGGGTAAACAACGCATGGAACGAGGCACGAATTAGATCAGTGCTTCCCCAACTGGGAGTACCAAATGAAACAATCAGCAGAATTCTGGAGGCCCCGATTGATGGAACGGGTAAGGACGAGGCACGCTGGAGCCTTACACCCCATGGCGATCTCTCTACGACCTCGGCATGGGAATGCGTTCGACATCAACAGGAAAAAGTTGACATCTTCAGCTCGATTTGGAACCCAGCCATCTCCCCCTCTATGTCGATCCTCATTTGGAGGCTTCTCGTGAACAGGGTGCCGGTGGATGCAAAGCTCCAATGGAGAAATATCCACCTTGCATCCAAGTGCAGATGTTGTACGGAATCGAAAAGGGGAAACACGGGAGCATCTTTTCATTCAAGGATTCACGGCGGCAAAGATCTGGAGTTACTTTGCGAACTGGTTCCCGGATGCGCCCCCATGGCCAAGAGAACGTACAGACATTGTACAGCGCATCCAATGGTGGAATGAGAATTTGTCGGGGGTCGGACGTGATCATATCAGCAGCATTATTCCATGTCTGATAATCTGGTTCATTTGGGGTGAAAGAAACAACGTGGTTCATAGAGGTGCAACCTTCAGCAGTGGACACGTGATTGAACGGATCCAGGGCTAGTTGCAATGGGCAATCTCGGCTAAGGCTCTTGATCCTAGCCAGTGGAAAGGCACGACCCCCTCGGTGAGATTCTCATTCGCACGGCGCAAAAGGGATAGAACATCTCAGCCGCGCATTATTCGATGGAATCTACCGCAACTGAGCTGGATCAAACTCAACACGGACGGATCCTTTCTGGGTCCCCACCAAATGACGGGTGGCGGAGGAGTTATCAGAGATGAACATGGCCGCATTTTGGGAGGATTCGCGGAGCCGCTCAGAGCAGAGACAGCCAGGGAGGCGGAGCTTTTAGCACTAAATCGGGGAATCGAAATTGCAAAATGTTTCGGAAATGAAGTTTGGATGGAAACTGACTCGCTCAAGATGGTGAATTTGATCAACAAGGAAAGTCGAGGAACAGCTCAGATCCGTCACCTTCTGACAAACATCAGGAACAAACTCAGGGGCCTCAACTTCAAAATTACACATATTTGTAGGGAGGGCAACAAGGCGGCGGACTATCTGGCGAAACAAGGGGCACTAGGGACGATCGGATTACATTTACCCAAGATTCAGCCCCGTCTATGGTCAAGGCCTTGGCCCGCATGGATCGAATGGAAATCCCGAATGTGAGAGAGTAGGGAGGAGGGAACGAGGATGAGCCGTGGGGCAAGCGTTAGAGTATGGCGATGGACTGTTCTCCGGACTTGGTATTCTCCTTGGATTAGAGCTATTTTGTTATTCTTGTACCTTTTGTTTTTGATGGGAGTAGAGCTGTATCATCCCGGGATGTGAAGGAGATACCTCGATACTCCGTCATAATTTTTGACAAGTCTGTTTTGGACTGTGTGAGATTGTAATGGCCTTAATTTTGATATAAAGGGACGAGGGACCCACGAACCCTCCACCGGAAAGATGTTGATTAAAAAAAAAAGTAGGCCACAGTTTCGCACAGATGGGCAGACCACCTTTGATGGTAAAATAGGCATATTCCCATTCACAGATGTCACAACCGACCATACTAGAGTTACCATAAACGAGGCGATCCTGACTAAGGGATAGCAATAAAGACAACATTTAAGGATAACAGTTTATATGGAAAACTTAATTATCTTTAAAGAAATATATTTTAGTTCATTAAAAGTTAATCAATGAATTTTTAGTTTAAAGAAACTAAATGTTATAAATATATTATTAATTAGCAAAGACTTTTAGCAAATGATTTTTTTTTCAAAAGAAGCAGCAGGGAAAATAAATATCAAAATCCAATTAACTTCCAAAAGAAAGCATTTGGTTTAGTTTACGAAAAACCATTTTAGAGTAACAAGGTAAATATCGGGCTAAAGCCTAACACAAATGGACATGCTCAAAAACAGTACGAAATAAAATAAGGTCTTGAGGCATAGTTCAAAAAATATAGCAGCGGAGATAAGGTTTCAAAGAGAGTCAAGGATGACGCCTATGTATGAAGACACAACGCATCCAACATTTCCTAGGCCGACTCAACATCCACCGCAACATCCCGCTCAACCTGCACATAGGAAAAACACATGCAGGGCTGAGTACTTGTTGTACTCAATGGGCTCATGCCGAAAACATTTTATACAGTTATGTCATCCATACCAGTGATCTCGTGCTTTACATGTAGTTAAGAAATATCACGAGAACACAAAAATATTTCAAAGTCTGGCCAGACAGTCATTCTCCCCACTTTCTCATAAATCCATCAATCATAGTCATCATATCACAGTGCGACGAAAGTGTGGCCACACTATTCGCCCACGAGACCGGCCGACTAGCAAGGACGACTCACGATCCCACCAGTGTACACAGCCTGATAGGGTTTGCGGCCCTACTCAGACCCGAATTCGTTTCACAACACAGCCATATAGCCTAACGGAGCAAGCTCAGATGAACTAGGCATCAGGCAACAATCTCACAAACAAAAACAACATGGCATGACATAACAAGTTAAACCACCCTTATAACACCACATCATATTTTCAGAAAATAAAAAGATTTATAAAAGAAAGCTCACCTCGTTTGATTAAACAAATCAATATCCAACTTAAGGCAACCCTCGTTCCTTGTGCTCACGTATACAGAATAACCCTTGCCAATATCACAACACAATTCAGCCTTCCCTCAATTCACATTATCATTCATGTCCTATCGTTCCTTTCATCGTTCTCTTAAATTATCCATCCCAACATTCATCAACATAAGGAAAACATGCCATAATATTTCTCAACGTATCACACATAATCACGTCATATGATACATTCCTTAATCATACATGCATCATATAATTCACCCAACTTGGCAACAAATGATATTTTAACGTAGTAACAAATCTGGCAGAATTGTGCAGTTGGTTTGTAAAAATCACCAAAAATCCATCCGACCTCATATGAAGCTAAAATTTGGTCACAACACAGTAGACGCATTCAAGTTCATCCAGTTCAAAATTCACATCAAAATAAGGCCATTTGGTCGGTCAGATAGAAAACAAAACTTTCTGGGCGAGAATACAAGTTTCTGGCAGAATTGCGCAGTCGACTTCAAAATTTTATTAAAAATTCATCTTTTGTCAAAAGGGGCTGAAATTTACACACAACACAGAAAACACCTTGAAGTTTACTTAGAAAAAAAATTTGCACCAAAATAAGGTCTTTTGGTCAGTCAAATACACGTCGGAATCCACTGTCCGAATACCACAGTTTTCAAGTTTCACAATTTCAAAATTATTCTTCCTCATTCATCCAAACACAATTTTTCATGCTTCCCACACACAATCATGCTTCAAAAGGCTCTCACAATCATGTTCTCATATGATCACACATCATTCACCAATGATTCATTCAAACTTCACACATATTCATTCAAAATCGCATATTCACAATTCTTCTCATACAAAACACAAATTCCCACTGATTAATTATGCGATCTATGATTCCTACACTCACTATAAGTATGAGGGAATCAAGAATAAGGTTTCAATGGAGAAGATGAGGAAAAGATTTTAGTTATACCTTCTTGAATAAAAAATCAAACGGTAGAAGCAAGTATTTACGCGATTCGTCGGGAACTCTTGAAAATCCAACTCCAATGGGTGCAAGAACAAGGATGGAAGGAATTTTGGAGAGGATGAAGAGACGGAGGAGAGGGAGGCGTGTGAAGAGAGGGGGAGGAGGGAGAGGGACGAAAAATGAGGAGGAATGGGGGCTAGGGTTTAGTTTATGTGATTATATAGTCCTAGGTTTAATCCAACAAAATTAATTAATAGTGGAGGAATAAAATAGAGGCCAATAATAAAATCCGACAATTAAAAGAAAGGCAATTTTCAAAAACTTGGCTGGAAAATTAATAAAGAATTTATTTGGTATTTACTTGGGGAGAAATAGATTCACAATTTAGGAAATAAAACAATGACTATTCCATAAACAAGGGAACAAAGTAAATTAAATCCCCAAGTAGGAAATAATGAGGGAGGGGCCGAAAATTTTAAAGGTGTGCACAAGGAAAATTATTTAAATCCTCAATTAAATAAGAATATGATTTAAATTTGGTAATTTCTTTATAGGAAAAGACTCTCATAAAATAGGTAACAATTAAATAAATTTCCACAAGGAAATTTGAAGCATAAGGGGCGTGTGATATGGAGAGCACAATACAAGGAAAATATTCACATCCCCAATTAATTTGACTTAGGTATTAATTTGGTATTTATTTGAATAGAGGGAATTCCACAAAGCAGGGAAACAAATATTATTTCCTTCTTATCAAAGGCGCCGAAGATTTGGGTATTATTCCCACAAGGAAATAATTCGAATATTAATCAAATTATGGTGAGGAAACAAAATGTGACAAAGATTTAATTTGGATTTAAAATAATGAAGGAAATCAACAAGGTACCAATTAAATCAAAGGAATAATCCATCCTCCTAATTAAATTAGGGGATTTTTCGAAATCCCTCAAGAATAGGCTAGGGTTCGAAATTCATGTAGTACAAGTTTGGAATAGTTTGTTTTGGATTTAATTTGGATAAATATCCCAAAACAATTTTATTAAATCCAAGAAAGAGAATATAGTTTCCAATAATTGGGGGGGCCGAAAATAGCCACTTTATTTGGCTAGAACAACATACATGATCTTATTTAATTTAATTTCCCTCATTGCAACAAAAAAAATATAAATAACACTTCATTCCTAATCACCCATGACAATTTATTCCACATAGTCAACTCAATCACGTAGCAACAATTAAATTTCATAAATGAAATTTCCAATCGACATATTAACATAAAAGTCGCAAAAAAGATTTGGGATGTTACATACTTTCCCTCTTAACAGAAATTTCATCCCGAAATTTGACCGTCTCACATAAACAACTCGGGGTATTTTTCTTTCATTCTATCTTCTAACTCCCATGTGGCTTCCTCGAGACCATGGTGTTTCCACAACACTTTCACGGATGCTATCGACTTGTTTCGCAACTCTTGCACCTTCCGATCAAGGATTGCCTCGGGCCTTTCCTCGTAGCTCATGTCGGGGGTCAGGATCACTTCCTCTTGATGAATCACATGCTTGGGGTCGAACACGTACTTGCGCAACTGCGACACATGGAACACGTTGTGCACGTTCCCAAAACTGGGAGGTAACGCCAAACGGTACGCTACAGGACCTACTTCATCGATAATCTCGTACGGCCCTACAAAACACGGTTTCAGCTTGCCCTTCACTCCAAACCTCACAACTCCTTTCGTCGGGGATACTTTCAAGAATACTTTGTCACCGACATCGAATTTGATTTCCGTTCGACGCACGTCAGCACCTATCTTGAGCTTCTTTGATCCTTGCGCGGATTTGATGCACAATTTCGGTCATTTCTGTTAGGGTTTTGTATACTAGAAATCACCTTTCGAGTGATTGGATACTGTAAAACTCTAATGGTTATTTTCCAATAAATGCAACAGATTATTTTTGTCATAATGTTGTTATGTTTTACATTTAATGGTTGTTTATTACATATTTAAATGTATGAGCAAACGTAACAAAGTCTAAGTCTTTGTTTTAGTAGACCGGTTGTGGGCGTCGTCCAATTTAAGGTAACATGGTCAGTTCTAAACAAAGAAAAATAAGAATTTCACAACCTAGATAGGCCTAGACTACCTATCGCGAAAGGTTGCAATGTCAGTCCGATTATTTCTAAACCTTATTGAAATAAGATGACGTTGGTGTGGTATAGCACTGAATGGATCTAACAGCAAGACGAGTCTTTATGCTATCTACTGAAAGACGAGGTCTTGAAAATTAATTTCTTAATCAATGTACGTTAGCATTGAGCATACGATATTGAAGATCCACTACTTTGACTTACCAAAGGTGCGGGTTTTTCATAACCCAGCGATCCAGGTATATTGGGTAGTGGTGATCATTATCTAGAGGTGCTAGGATTGCTATTATGTTGAAACATGCGCGAGGAGAGTCTCGTTTGATAACATCCACAAGAGGAGCTCGAATCGAGGTTTTATTATTCTGAACCTAGCTAGTTGGAGTTTGATTACTCTATGAATAATAAATAGGAGTTTCTTGCTAAGTCCACTCTTGGAATTCGAAATATGTTAATTAATTAAGTCTATAGCAGACATTAATTGATTAATGGATGTTTCCATCTTAAGCGCGGGAAATGAATCAAATGCAATTAAAGGATACCCGGAATACTTGTAATTTCGGATTTGGAAGGCAGTGCAATATTACTTCTGTAGTGACTGCTCGTAATATTCCAATATAAGCTTATATTAAATTGTGGGTTCAATTTAATTAGTAAAAAGCTAATTGGGTGAGGCCTGTTCCAAATTCTTCCTTAGATCCCTGACTGGGCCCAATATGTGATTTATATAAATAGGAGAATAAAGGAGACAGAAAATATAACAATTTATCATCAAAATTTTCGTCCCCCTCTAAAGAGAGAGCTCGAAATTTGTGCCTGCTCCGTGAGCTGAGTTCTGTCTTCCATTATTCGAGTCCTTGTACGTTGGTGAGATTTGCCCACACAAATATCAGCATATAGTCCGGGACACCAGTCAGAAGATCCAAGGTCTTGTATTGAAGATCTTCACGTGGAGACGGAGCAAGCCATCATCGATTCTTGATTGAATCAACAAGGTAAATTGGCTAATTCCGTAGTAAGCATGTTTTAGGGATTTTATGTGCTAAAGCATGTTTTAATTCAAGTTATGAGCATGATACATGTGATAATTACGTGAATAGATTTTTTCTAAATAATCTGTTAAATAGATCAAATTCATGTGATCCGTTTTGAACGCACGCTTCCGCTGCCAGCCCCTTCAGTTGGTATCAGAGCCAGTCTTTGGCTCTGATTATTTGGATTTAAATTTCACTAAATTCATGTATGCATGTGTTATTTGATTGCGAAACATGTTCTTGGTGTTTTTGTTTAATTTTATGCATGATGAACTCAAGAACTATCGAATCAAAGAACTTGAATTGCTCGAACGCACCGCGTGCGATCGAGGTAGGGATGTCGAGACAGTGGGAGCCGGGAGCCGTGATCACGGGGCGACGCGCAGACGAAAAGGGCTCGTGCGTGCCGCCGGCCGAGACCACACGCACCAGATGGAACCCGGGTTGAGGTCGACGCGGCTGATGGAGTGGCACGACAGTTCAACCGAGAACGTGCCGAGGTGCCGAGACGCCAGGCCGAACCCTAGGCGGAAGGTTGGAGTTGGCCGAGAGCGGGCGCGCCGCTGGCCGAGAGCTTGGATGTCCGAGACGGGCGCCGAGACGCTGGCCGAAAGGCACACGCCGCCGCGTGCGTGCCTGGCCGAGAAGCGTCGGCACCCGACGAGCCGAGACGCCGTGACAGGTGCTCGCCGCTGGCCAAGAGGAGCCGCGCCTCCGCGCACGCTTCTGGCCGAGACGCTGGTGTGCCATCTGCGCGCTGGTGGCCGAGACGCTTCGTGCGTCGTGGTCCGATGAAGAACTCGTCGGATTTTCGTCGTTCATCGTTCGTGCGAACCTCGTACGATGAGATACCGATGAAAGATTATTTTAATGATTATTTAATTATTGTTTTAAAAGATATCATTAAAATATTATTATTTAATGGAAATAAAATCTTTTTGGAAGATTTACCTAGATTTTAGGAATATTTTTATTATTATCTATATCTATGGAAATAAATAATATTATTTTATTCCTAGATGATATATATGAGAATAATTTAATAGTTTCGTAATATTTATCTAGATTTAAGGAATATTTTTATTATTTTCTATATCTATGGAAATAAATAATAATATTTTGATTCGTAGATGATATGGATAAGAATAATTTAATAGTTTCCTAATATTTATATATCTAAGATCCTAAAAAGGATAGATATGTATGAATACATTAAATAATGAAATATCTCTTCCTAATCTTGAACATGGAATTAATTTGAATTTAATTTTTCATGTCTTATTAAGAATTAAATAATTCATTTATTTTAGTCAAATCTTATAGTAGACATGAATAAGAATTATATTCTAGAATAATTATTCCCTAAAGGAAGATACCAATTAATAAAAGATTTAATTATCCAGTAGATTAAATACCAACAGAATTTAACCAAGTCTTTCTCTGCCCTAAGACTAAGGATAATTAAAGAAAAACCATAACCGTAATATCTAAGCTATAATTACGAACTCAACGTTTGTATATGGTCTCCATCAATTGGTTTGCAATTTATGAAGCCTTTTTCTAATATTATCGCCACCTGCTCTGTGTGGACAATAATCCTAAGAAAATAACAAGTTCATGAGGGCGGACTTCTCAAATATAAATAGTATGAACTAGAATGTGGTTTCCAATATTATCGCCACCTGCTCTGTGGGGACAATAATCCTAAGAAACTACGAGGTTCAGAAGTTCACACAGAGTTTATGAGATAGCTTGGTCTTGTTAGCAGCACATAAGCATTGTTATGAGAGTGTGTTGTAGAAACAAGACTCTGTAATGCTAAAGAGATGGTCTTGCTTAGGCAACATTTGGCGGCCATGCCACTCTGTGGTCTCTGGACTATTCGTCGGTGTTGTGACCAGTAAAACTGTAAGATTTTAATGCGTATTGACTTCCTCTGGAGGGTACAATATTTTAATTTTATAGTTGTAAGATTTTGAAAAGTTTTATGGTTAATCTAGTCAAACTTCTTACATAAGTTTATGACAATAGTAAAATACTCTGTTTTGCAGTGCAATCCAAATCATCAATATGTCGTTCAATCATCTTTCTGCAATTCTCAAAGAAAATAAACTCGAGGGCCAAAATTACATAGAATGGAAACAAAATTTGGACATCGTTCTCACAGCAGATGAGTACATCTTCGTGCTCACCACCCCGCGACCTCCAGCACCGGCGGCTAACGCTGCGGCATGAGTCAGAGATGCACATAGACGGTGGCATAAGGCGAATGAGATGGCTAAGTGCTACATGTTGGCATCTATGTCATCAGTACTCAAGCATCAGCATTCTGCTATGAAAACTGCCGTCGAGATTATGCAGAATCTCAAGAATCTTTTTGGTACTCAGAATCGAACGGCTAAGTCTCAAGCCTTTCGGAGTATCATGTCGAAGACAATGAAAAAAGGCTCGTCTGTGAGGGACCACGTCCTCGAGATGATGGGCCACCTCAACCAAATTGAGGTCTTGGGAGGGACGATCGATCCCGAGTCCCAGGTGACTATCATCCTTCAAAGTCTTCCCCCTAGCTTCCAACAGTTCAAGCTCAACTTCGAGATGAACAAAAGGAATTACACCTTGGCAGAGCTGTTGACTGAACTTCAGTCGGCAGAGGACCTTATGGTCCAGGCTAAGGCGGCCATGATGATTTCGGCGCTTCGTTCCTCTGGCTTAAAGCCTAGCAAAGGAAAAAGGCAGGCACCGAACTCAGGACCGGCCAAGATAGCTAAGGGAAAGAAGAAGAGGGCTAACAAGAAGCCCACGGGGAAGTGTTTCAAGTGTGGAGAGAAGGGGCATTGGAAGCCAGACTGTCCTAAACGGGGCAAGGCTATAGGTATGCACCAGGCTCTAGTTGTCGAGTCTTGTTTGACTTCGACATCAATTTGCACTTGGGTTATTGACACAGGAGCCACTGATCATATTTGTTTTGATCCTGACTTAATGCAGGTGACAAGACGGCTACATGATCGTGAGATCGAAGTCCAGCTGGGCGACGCTACCAAAGTGGCAGCAGTTGCAGTGGGAGACATTTATTTGCGTTTTAGTAGTGATAGATTTTTGATTTTGAAGAATGTTTTGTTGATACCTTCTTTTAGAAGAAATTTAATTTCAGTTTCTAAATTGGTTTATGATGGATATTCGATTTCTTTTAATGACAACTGCATTATTAAGAAAGATGGTTCTTATATCTGTCGTGGTATCATGGAAAACAATCTGTACACAATCACTTCTACACAATTTAAAAATCGCAAATCAGAACTCAATACAACATCGAAAATTTCAAAGAAACGAAAGGAACCTTCAAGTTCAATGAACGAAACGTACTTGTGGCACCTTAGACTTGGTCATGCCAATGAAAGGAGGATCCATTCTCTTGTTCAACAAGATCTTATCAAAGGTCTAGAGAAGGAACCTTTTCATAAGTGTGAGTCATGCTTAGAAGGCAAGATGACCAAGAGGCCTTTTAAGGCTAAGGGCAATAGGGCCAATGAAGTACTTGAGCTCGTTCATTCCGATATATGTGGACCAATGTCAACTGAGGCAACAGGTGATTTTCGATACTTCATCACATTTATTGATGACTTCTCGAAAATTGGATTTGTCTACTTGATGCGTCACAAGTCAGAGTCTTTTGACAAGTTTAAAGACTTTAAGACTCTTGTGGAGAAGTATCATGGGAAGAATATCAAATGCCTACGATCTGATCGTGGAGGCGAATACCTCAGTGCCGAATTTTTGAACTACTTATCGGAAGTGGGAATTCAATCCCAACTAACTGCGCCGGGCACGCCCTAGCAGAACGGCGTGGCTGAAAGAAGGAACAAGACCTTATTAAACATGGTTCGATCGATGATGAGTTATGCACGTCTGCCTATTTTGTTTTGGGGACATGCCTTGCTTTCCGCAAGTCACATTTTAGACAATTTACCATCAAAATCCGTACCTAAAACTCCATATGAGTTTTGGACTGGGCGTAAGCCCAATCTAGCACATCTCAAGGTTTGGGGTTGCCCGGCTCATGTATTGAAAAAGGATCCAACTAAGCTAGGATCTAGGACGGAGGTATGTTTGTTTATAGGATACCCTAAAGGAACGAAAGGTTATGAATTCTTTAGTCTCCGAGATAAGAAAGTCATTGTGAGCACTCACGCGACATTCTTAGAGGAAGACTATGTAATGAATCATAAACCCAACAGTGAAGTGGCTCTTGATGAGCTAACTTCTGTCACAAGTTCCATTAACCAAGAACAAGTACCAAGTGTACAAACAATTCCCGAACTTCAACTTCTACTCAAAATATTGTAGTGTCGCGCCGCAGTGGGTGGGTCTCACATGAGCCCGACAGATACATTGGTTTGGGAGAATCTATGGATCACTCCTCGGACAGTAATGTATTAGATCTCTGGAACTTTGCGGAGGCGCAGGCAGATGTCGATCATTGCGAATGGGTGAAAGCAATGGATTCGGAACTACAATCTATGATAGACAAAGACGTCTACGATTTGTCCGTCCTACCTTAAGGTTGTACTGCCATTGGGAGCAAGTGGATATATAAACGTAAACGTGAACCCGATGGACGAGTTAAAGTCTTCAAAGCAAGACTAGTGGCCAAGGGGTATACCCAAAAGGAAGACATCGATTATGATAAGACCTTCTCCCCAGTGGCCATGCTCAAATCGATCCGGATACTGTTGTCTATTGCAGCTTATATGGATTGGGATGTATGGCAGATGGACGTTAAGACTGCGTTTCTAAACGGCAGTCTTAAGGAGGCCATCTACATGGAACAACCCGAAGGATATGCCATAAAGGGCAAAGAACACATGGTTTGGAAGCTTAAGAAGGCCATTTATGGCCTCAAGCAAGCATCCAGATCGTGGAACCAATGTTTCGATCAAACTGTTTGCAAGTTTGGATTCGAAAAGTGCCCAAGTGAAAGCTGCGTGTATAAGAAAGTTGATAAGGGGAATGTGGTGTTCTTAGTTTTATATGTAGATGACATTCTTCTAATTGGAAACAATAAAAAGATATTGTCATCAGTTCGAACATGGTTATCAAACCAGTTCGAGATGAAGGATATGGGAGACGCGGGACACATCCTCGGGATCAAGGTTCTTCGGAATCGAGAGAAGAAGATGTTGTGCTTATCTCAAGAATCTTACATCGAAATAGTACTTAGTCGTTTTAGCATGCAGGACGCCAAGAAAGGTTTCTTACCTTTTAGACATGGCATCCATTTATCTCAAGAGATGTGCCCTAAAACGCCGTCTGAGATACAAGCAATGAGAAGGATTCCATATGCTTCGGCAGTTGGAAGTCTCATGGATGCTATGCTTTGTAATAGACCAGATATTTGCTTTGCTGTTGGCATGGTGGCAAGATATCAGTCGAATCCGGGCCAAGGACATTGGACTGCCGTAAAGAACATACTCAAGTACCTTAAACGGACTAAGGACTATGCTCTAGTTTACAATGCAGCCGAGCTCTATCCTTTGGGATATACTGACTCAGACTTTCAAGTTGATCAGGACTCGAGAAAATCTACTTCAGGATATGTGTTCACCTTAGGAGGTGGAGCCGTAATTTGGAAGAGTGTGAAGCAGAAATGCATCACGGACTCGACCATGGAAGTCGAGTATGTGGCCGCTTCGGAGGCTGCAAAAGAGGCTGTATGGTTCAAGAACTTCCTTATGGATTTAGGTGTGGTTTCGAATCTGCCCAAGAGCATCACCATTTATTGTGACAATTCTGGTGTTGTGGCAAACTCGAAAGAACCAAGAGCTCGCAAAGCAAACACATAGAGCGGAAGTATCATATCATTAGAGATATAGTGCAGAGAGGAGACATAAAAGTGGTCAAGATTGCGTCAGAGAACAGCCTGGCAGATCCTTTTACAAAGCCTTTGGCGGTAAAACCGTTCGAGTGCCACGTTGAAGGGATGGGAGTTCGACTCATTCAAGACCTCAACTCGCTTTCAGTATAAGTGGGAGAAATTTAGACGTGTGCACTACTATTTTGTATACTCGAAAGCTGTTTTGAGTATAAGTGGGAGTTTGTTAGGGTTTTGTATACTAGAAATCACATTTCGAGTGATTGGATACTGTAAAACTCTAATGGTTATTTTCCAATAAATGCAACAGATTATTTTTGTCATAATGTTGTTATGTTTTACATTTAATGGTTGTTTATTACATATTTAAATGTATGACCAAACGTAACAAAGTCTAAGTCTTTGTTTTAGTAGACCGATTGTGGGCGTCGTCCAATTTAAGGTAACACGGTCAGTTCTAAACAAAGAAAAATAAGAATTTCACAACCTAGATAGGCCTAGACTACCTATCGCGAAAGGTTGCAATGTCAGTCCGATTATTTCTAAACCTTATTGAAATAAGATGACGTTGGTGTGGTATAGCACTGAATGGATCTAACAGCAAGACGAGTCTTTATGCTATCTACTGAAAGACGAGGTCTTGAAAATTAATTTCTTAATCAATGTACGTTAGCATTGAGCATATGATATTGAGGATCCACTACTTTGACTTACCAAAGGTGCGGGTTTTTCGTAACCCAACGATCCAGGTATATTGGGTAGTGGTGATCATTATCTAGAGGTGCTAGGATTGCTATTATGTTGAAACGTGCGCGAGGAGAGTCTCGTTTGATAACATCCACAAGGGGAGCTCGAAACGAGGTTTTATTATTCAGAACCTAGCTAGTTGGAGTTTGATTACTCTATGAATAATAAATAAGAGTTTCTTGCTAAGTCCACTATTGGAATTCGAAATATGTTAATTAATTAAGTCTATAGCACACATTAATTGATTAATGGATGTTTCCATCTTAAGCGTGGGAAATGAATCAAATGCAATTAAAGGAAACCCGAAATACTTGTAATTTCGGATTTGGAAGGCAGTGCAATATTACTTCTGTAGTGGCTGCTCGTAATATTCCAATATAAGCTTATATTAAATTGTGGGTTCAATTTAATTAGTAAAAAGCTAATTGGGTGAGGCCTGTTTCAAATTCTTCCTTAGATCCCTGACTAGGCCCAATATGTGACTTATATAAATAGGAGAATAAAGGAGACAGAAAATATAACAATTTATCATCAAAATTTTCGTCCCCCTCTAAAGAGAGAGCTCGAAATTTGTGTCTCCTCCGTGAGCTGAGTTCTGTCTTCCATTATTCGAGTCCTAGTACGTTGGTGAGATTTGCCCACACAAATATCAGCGTATTGTCCGGGACACCAGTCAGAAGATCCAAGGTCTTGTACTGAAGATCTTCACGTGGAGACGGAGCAAGCCATCATCGATTCTTGATTGACTCAACAAGGTAAATTGGCTAATTCCGTAGTAATCATGTTTTAGGGATTTTATGTGCTAAAGCATGTTTTAATTCAAGTTATGAGCATGATACATGTGATAATTACGCGATTAGATTTTGTCTAAATAATCTGCTAAATAGATCAAATTCATGTGATCCGTTTTGAACGCACACTTCCGCTGCCAGCCCCTTCAATTTCCCTTATAGCGTCGGGTCCTAACATCTTCCTCTCGCCAACTTCATCCCATTAGAGTGGGGATTGACACTTCCTGCCATACAAAGCTTCATACGGAGCCATATCGATCGTCGCTTGATAGCTATTGTTGTAGGCGAATTCAACCAACGGTAGAACAGTTTCCCAACTTTCCCCTCGATCTAAGACAACGGCTCGCAGCATATCCTCAAGCGTTTGAATCGTCCTCTCTGACTGCCCGTCCGATTGCGGGTGATAAGCACTGCTGAAGTTCAATTGTGTGCCCAATTCTCGTTGCAAACTCATCCAAAACTTTGATGTGAACTTCGTATCGCGGTCGGATACAATGGTCTTTGGCACTCCATGCAAACTTACAATCTCACTCACGTAGAGTTTAGCTAACTTGTCCGCTCCATAAGTAATCTTAATCGGTAAGAAGTGTGCGCTTTTAGTAAGTCGATCGATAATTACCCATATCGCAGTGTTGCCCTTTTGTGACTTCGGCAAACCCATCACGAAATCCATAGCTAGATGCTCCCACTTCCACTCGGGAATTTAATTTCCAAAGCGCATTCATCTCTGTGGGATTCAACCCTTACCACCACTATACTAATCAGTAGAAGTGGGTTGAGGAATTTCTTTGATAGCCAGGTTCAGGCTTAGCTGGGGTTTCTATCCTGATCAGTAGGATACATCCTTGCTTTATACGACACCTGAAAGTGAAGCTTTATCAAATGGCACCGTTGCCGGGGATGTATGGTGTTATTAACTGTTATTGTGTGTGATACTTTGGCGTATATATTGTACATAATTCTTTTTTTGTTTTTTATTTCAGTTTATGAGAAGCAGCTCGGCTCCTGACCATTGGAGACCGAAGATACTCCAATGAGGGACTATACTTGTGACCACTCGTTCTGGCCTGTCGACAGCCCTGTCTGACCTAGGCACGAGTAGTGACAAAGAGCAGGACACCATAGAAGGAGGAATACCAGAACTGGTGCTACAATTGGAAGGAAATCCAAGGAGGATGGCTGCCCAAGTAGATGATGATCCGGAGATCGGATCGCTGAACGCGCATACCGAAGGAGAACCGCCGCAAGCTATAGTTGTCACCCCAGGACAGACAGCCTGTGATGTGAAGCCCCATGTTATCGCAATTCTACCCATGTATTGTGGGAAGAGCTATGAAGGCCCCTACGAATTCCTTCATGAGTTCTGTAAGATTTGTAAGGCTCAGATAAGGCCAGCGGGGGCAACCGAGGATGACTACAGATTGAAGGCCTTGCCATTCATCCTAAAGGGGGAGGCCAACACATGGTTCATGCGCCTGCCACCCGACTCCATCGAGAGTTGGGCTGATTTCAAGTCAGCCTTCTTAGGCGAATTTTTTCCGTCATCAAAGACGAGTGCGCTGAAGAGAGAGATAACTAGTGTGAAGCAAGGTTACGATGAACCCTTGAGTGATTATTAGGCGAAGTATATGAGCCTTTTGGACGCATGTCCGAACCATCGTATGGCAGATATAGAGATACATCATACCTTTTATAAGGGTATGAATAAGGCAACAAAGGATCTGGCAAACTCGTCGTCAGGAGGAAGCTTCACGCAACTGAGGGTTAGTGAAGTGAAAAAGGTCATAGGGAAGCTTCTGAGCGCGAAGAAGTAGTACGACAATTCGAGAGATGGGTACAACAGAGAACAGATTGCGAGTGCTTCGTCTATTGATCAGGAGCAGAAGATAGAGCAAAAAATAGAGCAGAAAATGGACTTGAAGATGGAAGAGCTGAAAAAGATGCTCATGAGCGCAATCGAGAAGAACACTCCACCACCTTCCCCAACTGGGAACCATAAGGTTGTGGAGTAGGGAAGTCAAGGGCCAACCTACGATCAGTCGAATGACTTGGTCAATATGGAGCAAGTCAATGCTGCAGGGTACTATAATTCTAGTGGGAATTGGATCCCGGGGAGACAACGGGACGCACCATGGAGGGACCATCCAAATTTTCAATGGGAGATGGAAACCAAAATCAGAACCAAGGTCAAGGTCAGAACCAATACAACCCCCACCAGAACCAGAATCCCAACCGTGGCCCAGCAAATCCCGACCACCAGTCCAACTGGTCAGGAAGGAACCAACAACCCCATAACCAAAACCCACAGAACCAAAACTCAAACCCTGTTTATGTACCACCCAACCGGAGAAACTTCCAAAATTACTAGAATCAGCATAATCAAGGTCCCCAACACCAGCAGAACCAGAACCAGAACCAGAACCAGTTTCCTTATCACCAAGACTAGTACAACCCTCCTGCCCAGTATAACCAATACCCACCTAACCAGAACCGGCAAAATTTCCAGAATTACCAGCCCAACCAAAACCCCCACTATAACCAGCACCAATGTCCGAATCAGTCCCAATATCCTAACAAGTCAAGGAGATCTATGGAGGATATGATGGGAGAACTGCTCGCTTCGCAGTAGAGTATCAAGGGTGAGTTGCAGTCTAATAATGAAGTAGTGCAGGGGATGCAGAGTGCCCAGAAGGAGCATAAGGTGAACATATATATGATGAATAGGCAATTGGCTCAGCTGGCAAATTCAATGGGTGAATTGAAAGGGAATTCAGGAAAACTTCCGTCCACAGTCCACGTACCCGAAAAGGCAAACGTGAGCAAGGTCACATTGCAGTCCGACACTACCTATGAGGGACCCCAACCGAAGAACCCCAATGGAGAGCCTAGTGGTACGAATATACTGAAAGACGTCATCTCGGAAGAAGAGCTCAACAGACCTCTGCCCCAGATGCAGAATCCGTTTTTCTTGGACGAAACACCAGTGGAAAAGGATGAAACCAAGGGCAAACAACCCAGGGAAGGCCAGCCTAAAGAAGCATAATCTATGAAAGAAGCTCCAACCCAGAATGTGTCCAAGAAAGACTCCGGAAAGGCTGTCGGGGAACCGATTGAAGAGGAGAAAGGAAAAAAACCATTCCCTTACCGTTTCATGACCAAGAGGAAGAAGGAAACCCCAGTGGATTACATGTCGATTTTTGGGAAGCTGGATGTCACCATACCATTCCTCCAAGCCGTGAAGCTACCCCTACTTGGAAAATTTTTCAAAGAGCTCATAGCCAGGAAGGCCCAGAAGGATGGAAAGATCATGGTGGAAGAGATAGCGTCAGCAATTGTGCAGGAAAAGCTACCGCCCAAGAGAGCCGATCCCGGTATGTTCACTTTGTCTATAACTACAGGAGATGTAAAAATCGAGCATGCAATGTGTGATCTGGGAGCTTCTATAAATGTTATGCCATTGTCAGTTTATAATCGGCTGAAGGGAGTAACGTTATCGAGCCCTAGGGTATTAATCCAACTGGCTGATAGGTCGTGCATAAATCCTGAGGGCGCTTAGATTATCATTTTATAAGGTAAAAGTATCATTTTATTGAACAAAAATGTCATTTTATACACCAAAAATACCTATCATTCTACCCGGTAAAAGTATCATTCTATAGGCTGAAAGTATCATTCTATAGGCTGAAAGTATCATTTTATCATCCAAAATTCTAAAACTATCATTATGAAACAAAAGTATCATTTTATCATTTGAAACTATCATTTTGTCCCCTCAAACTATCATTTTATGATGTAAAAGTATCATTTTATCATCCAAAAATTGCAGTATACCGCATATTGCCGTATACCGAAATCACGGTACGGTATACCGAAATGTCGGTAAGGTATCGGTATCGGAATTTTGGTATACCGACTTTTCGGTATACCGAAAAAAACGGTACGTTAAAGGTATGCATTTTGGCCATACCGCACTTTTCGGTACGGTATGCGGTATGACCATTTCGCGCGGTATACCGTACCGTTCCAACCCTAATCGAACCATATCTAAAAATGTTCGGTTTCTCCTTTCAGATACTCCATTCATCTGTGGTGTACCAGGAGGTGTCCAGTCTGACTGAATTCCATGCGATTTCAAGTAATCAAGAAATTCTCGGCTCAAGTATTCCCCTCCTCGATCTGATCGAAGAGTTTTGATACTTTTTCCAAATTGTTTCTCAACTTCACACTTAAACTCTTTAAATTTCGCAAAGGCCTCAGATTTGTGTTTCATAAGATACACATATCCATACCTTGTCAAATTATCAGTGAAAGTAATGAAGTACGAATAACCACCTTTTGCTTGAGTTGGAAACGGTCCGCACACATCTGTGTGGATCAACTCTAGCACATCATTAGCACGCACCCCTTTCCCAGAAAGTGGCTTATTAGTATCTTTCCTTTGAGACAGAATTCACAAGCACCATATGATTCAAAATCAAATGAATTTAGATAGTCTAACTTTCGCAATCTCGCTATCCTTTTCTCATTGATATGACCAAGTCTACAATGCCAAAGTTAAGTAGCATTATTCGTATTACATAGCTTAAGTCTTTTATTTTACACATTGAGAATATTCCGTTTGTATTCAAGCATATATAATCCATTCTCTAAAGAGGCATTTCCATAAAACAATCCATTATTAGAAAACGAGCATCTGTTGTTTGCAAAATGGAAGGAAAAACCTTCGATGTCCAACATCGGAATGGAAATAATATTCTTTGAAATAACTATAACAAAATAACAATTATGTAAATCTAGTCTATGTCCTGAGGGAAGATCTAATCTATAAGTTCCCACGCGTTCGGCAGCAACTTTTGCTCCATTTCCAACACGTAGGTCTACTTCCCCAGGCCGCACTTTCCTGCTGTCAATTAAACCTTGGACATTATTACAAATGTGTGAACCACAAGCGGTATCCAATACCCAGGATTGTGAGTTATTCATAGACATATTTATCTCAATGACAAGCATAGCTGAACTCCCACTCGTTGCACCTTGTTCCTTGAGTTTTAGGCAGTCTCTCTGCCACTCCGTGAAATTTGACCTAGTCAATTTGTTTGTTTCCATCATACACTCATAAGATAAGTTTGACATATTATCTGAACTGAAAATAAAACGAAAAGTAAATTAGAAAAGCATATAAAGATCACATTTGTATCACTAATCAAACAAAGGTTTATTGTATTGATTAGCTCCCACTAATTTTGACATATATTATGCCCCCAGACATAAAATACGAATTTATATCAAATATAAATTTTAGTGGTCCAAGATCCAAGTCTATATTATTGCAGCCCCTGCTTTGGCTGATCACTACAATAATATCACAAGGTAGGCCTCCAAGCCAATTGCAACAACTATTTTGCAATTCTTGGTTTATTAATCCAATTAATATGCATCCATAAACTATTTAGGTCGCTTTGGCGTCACTAAACAATTTAAACAAGTCAACCCATCACACGATGTCAACCATGCATCTATGAATGAGCCTAGGCCTTGTAGATTTAGAGTAAACACTTTGGCGTAAAACTTGTGGTCGAAAAGTCTAGGAACATCAAACAATTATGATGGACGATGCGTTTGTTTCAAAACAAGACTTATATTTTATGGAGAATAATTTTGTGATACTAATTGTCAATTTAATATCTAATATTAAAATCTTAAACAATTACTGGGCGCCGCCTACCCAGACATAGTATAACACGGACTATAAATACTGGGCGCCGCCTACCCAGACATAGTATAACACGGACTACACATACTGGGCGCCACCTACCCAGACAATAAAACGGTCTCTAACTACTATAGTTAAATAAACAAACATAAAATCAAATAGCATGCTTATCACATAAGATATCAAATAATGCTCAAAAAATAACATCAAATTTTATTCTCTAATTAAATGTGGATTTAATTATATTAATTCTAAATTAATATAATTATACATATTTAATATTAATTACAAATTAATACTGTGATGTGGAGTATGTATTACCTTTTCCAGATGATAACTATGTCCCAATTTGTTAATCTAATTAACGAAATTAATCCAACCTATATTAATTCTAAATTAATAAATTTGTAAATCAAGTAATAACTCCAAATCATCATCAAGCACACATATATTATTTATTATTCCTAAATAATAATATTAACAAATTCTTGCTCATTCATCCATTAATCCAATTAATAAATTTATCATCTGATCTATATCAATTCCAAACTAATATAAACCGATATTTAATATTAATTCTAAAATAATGTTAAAAACACATTTACTATTAATATTCAAAATAATGATAAAATAATAATTTATTAGTTTGAAATCTAATTTCTCGAAATCTAATTTCATACAACTCATTGCCTTCTCCCTCACTTCTTTCGATTGTTTTTCATGAGCAGCCGCGGATCGCGACTGCAGTGTCGCTGGTCGGTCAGTTCACGTCGCCAGCCATCTCCTCCATGTCAAATCACCGCTGTTGCCCGCCGGTCCAGATACGATAAGGTCTCCTACCCGATCCGCCGCTCCTGGAGCGAAGGATCGTTTTCGCTGATCGGCCAGTCCTCGCTGTCTCCGTCCTCCTCCCCCGCCTCAGCGTCGGCGGAGATTCCGAGGACAGCGTTGCAGTTGGCGCTGTGTAGAGCGGCAGAGGATGATGAGAGAACTGTATCTGATCCATCTTTTACTCCACGTCGCCGTCATTAATCAAGTCCGGCGCCTGCAGGAGAGCATCGCCGCCATCGGCTGCCCCGTCCCCAGTCGCCGTCGATACGACGCCTCTACTCTCCGACCAGATCTTTCGCCCCCTCCGTCCGCGTCCGAGAAGCAGCGCCGATCAAATCGAGGAGTTGCAGAGTGATTGGGGTTTGTTGTTAGAAGATCATAGTGATTTAGATTTCGTTTGAATTTCATGAAATTTCCAATTTTGAATGAATCAAATCAAATCGGATTCGATTGCAAGAATTTTGAAATCTTATTTCATAATTTTGATTTCCAAAATCATCCACAGATTAATTAGGAAACAAAATTAATTATGAATCGAGCCCTGAGCTCTGATACCACTGTTAGGAATTCTTGTATTCATCTAATGAGCGCAGCGGAAATTGCAGACAAGAATAACAGATATAGATTCATAATTATATTGTAAGTTGAGCACGTAATACACAACGGAAATAAATCTTACTTGTTGTGTTGTTTTCTTCTACGATTGTATCCTGCAAGTTGAATCCACTACTATCGAGGTCCACGTGTATTCTGATCCGATGCAGGAACAATTCCTCGGTACAATCGTTCTATAGAGAAAGTTAGGAAATCTCTTGGTGAACGTAGCGCCACTTTTCTCTCTTAGAAAATTAGGTTTTTTTTATCTTCTATTCTCTACAATAGAGCATATATATAATAAAATAAATGTAACATTGGACCAAGCCCAATAGAATTATTTCCTATTAATCTAATCTAGCCCATTAATCTTTCAGCATGTTGTCAACCAAACTATGGTACTACTGTTGGAATATTTTCATCTGTCTTCTCAAGGAACCGAATGCATGCTTCTTAGCATGTCTTGGAATACCGTTTATAAAATCTAATAAAAGATGTGGATTTAAATATTCTATGTCGTGGTGTAGTCAATATGCAATATTCGAAATAAGGCAATGTTTGAAGCACATAACCCAATTGGGAGAAAGAAAAAATGTCCCGAAGATTATCGGAAGAGGCAAGATTAAAGGACGATGTTCTTTTTTTTTGCTTTTTCCCCTCTTTGTATCGATTGGAGTTATGGCGCGACTGTCTTGGTTGTTTGATTCAAGTTTGTTGTCTGTGTATTTGTTGTTTAATGTGACATTGCTGAGTTGGAGCATGCTATCTTTTTATTTTATCTTTTACTTTATTTTAGCTGGTAGGAGTTTCTTTGTTTATAAAAGTATGTTCCTTTCTATTTTTTTAAGGATTAGGTCTTCTTCTCTTTTGTTGAACTTCTACTCATCTTTTATTATAGTTTGAACAATTTATACTCATCAAAAAATAGTCTCAATTTTCATCCGTTAAATTGGTTGTATTAGATCGTTGCGTGTTTAAAAGAAGGTGGATCATAATGAAAAAAGAGACAATAATTGAGTTACAAAATATAGTGAGAATAAATAAACAATTATCCAGTAATTAACGAATTGATGCAACATAATAACTTGTATTTATCATCTCTGTTTCTATCTCTAATTTATGGCTACAAATTTCGTCAAGAACATGCCATAGTCCATTGAATTATTAATTAGACTATAACACTACACAACCCCTTTATGGTAGCCCATAATTCAATATTTCAAAGATATCGAAATCTTCAGCTAGTGATTAAGTTCGTTCAACACATTTCCTAATTTCAAGAAGTTTTTAAGTTGTTTTATCTAGTAATTTCAATATGGAGTAGTTAATTTTTCTGATTGCCTAATGCTCCATTGAATTACGATCTTTAATACTTCATGTTAGTCGATTCTTACCTTTCTAGATTTTCGGTTTTCAGATAAGAAAAAAGACAAAAATCATAATTGCGAACTTGATCAAATCATATGTACCATACCTACGATAATACTCCCACCATCCCTGTTTTTTTATTTTTATTTTTTTTAACACCTTAATGGTAGAGGGTTCGTGGGTCCCTCATCCCTATATAATCACAAAGCCAGGTTACAAAAGACATGCCCAAATGTGACATGAGAACGATCCAGGAGTAACTAGATGTCCATCTCACATGCGAGGTGGACAGTAGATTAATCCTAGCACTATTACAATCAGTATATGATACTCAATCTTTCGAGAATGAGAGTCCTCTCATGAATCCTCCTCATCTGCTATTGTTCTTATGTTCGGTACTCCCATTTGGTCTAGACGGACCATGGCACGAGCAGCCTTGGTGCTGACTCCGCAGCGATGTCATGTGGTGCTGATTCTTCGGCCCCCAATTGCGCGAGTAGCGAAGCTGCCTTGTTACCTTCCCTATGGATGAAGCTAAAACTACACTTGTTTTCCGATTGTATTAGCCGCAGCTTGGCCATTGAGTGCTGAGTGGGGGCTGGTCCCCATTCTCCGGAGCAGATCAGTGCCGTGGCTTGTTGCGAGCTGGTCTCAACCCAGACTTATAGAGCCCATCTCTTAGCAAGGACCAATCCTCGGTATATGGTCTACAGTTCAGCTTCGAGGTCGGAATGCACAGAAAGTGGGGTGCAGAAGGCCGAGATAAGGGACCCCCTAGAGTCACGAAGGATGCCTCCCCCGCTTGCCCTATCTGTCGTTGCGTCGATTAATCCCCTCGTGTTTAGCTTGAGCCATGGTGGGTCCGGGGGGTGCCACTTGATGACCAAGTTCATTTGGGTAGGTGATCTTGGTTGGGGAGGAGTAGCATCCGGGATTGTGTGTCGTACCCCTTTCCAATGTTTGGCCGTAGCCGACCATTCTCAACAAACCTCTGAAGGTGTATCTGGACCTACCAAATGACGTTGTGTGCTCTAAACCTGGCTCCATTGTGCCGGCAGTTGTTCCGCTCCACCCACAGGAACCAGCAGATAAGATAGGGGATTATCCGAAACAGGTGGGCCTTTGGAGTTTGCTTGACTCTCTTGGCCCATTTTTCCAATCTGGTAGGTACACTGTAGGACGCCAATAAAAGTTTGTTCGTCCCTGCGAACCAAGTGACGAAGAAACGCCATACCTGATATGCTCCAGATCCTCCCACAAACAGGTGGTGGAGTGATTCGACCTCCGGGTGGGACGACAACAGTGGCATTTTGATGCGAGGCTAATGTTCCTCCATTGGAGTTTCGTGTCGACTGGGATCCTATTCGAGATAAGCCTCCACATGAAGATCAACATGGATGTAGTAAGCCCCTCGTTCCACACATCACCCAGGGCCGGAACAATAGGCATACGGGTGCGGGTGTTGTCCCATGCCGACGCAAGTGAGAAATTCCCTTTTCTCGAGAGGCTCCACCTCGAGACATCATTACTGCTGGCCCGGATCGGGACGTTGATGATTTCGTCGACCACTTGCTGTGGAATACCGGCTTGATGTTGGATGAGATTGAGTTTCGCGCGGTCCCAACGGCCGTGGCTCCAGAACTCCGAGACTTTTGTCATAGGGTTCCCTCTTGTGTCAATACATGCTTCTCTCAGGGGAGTTTCCCTCAGCTAGATGTCATCCCAGAACAAGATGTTGCCATTGCCGATAACCCATCTGATGTTTGGTTGGGTCAAGCTCCATGCCGCGGCGAGTCTCTTCCAAGTGGGGCTACTTCTGCCCGAAACTGCCATAGACAAGGGGGATTTCTTGGAACAGTACTTGCTAAACATGTGAGTTGCCCAGAGCGAATTCTGTTCCCTAAACGTCACCACAGTTTAAGGTTAAAAGCCTTTAGGACTTTCTCAAGTCTCCTGATCCCAAGTCTCCCTTCGGCCAATGGGAGGCAAACTTGATCCCAGGCGATCCAGTGCGTCCTTCTCTTTTCGTTCATTGAGCCCCAAAAAATCAAGCAATCTGCTTTTCAATAAGTTCCAAAGCCTCTTTAGTTGGTTCAATGGCTTGGAACAAATGGATGGGGATGGCTTCAAGAGTGCTCTTGATCAACCGCTGATTCTCCGTGAGATCTTCTCCCTCAGAAAGAGGAACATGTTCGTGCGTTTGGCTCCCTTGTAAATGGGGACCCCAACATAAGAAATGGGAATGTGCCTCTCGCAAACCCCCCCTCGGCTTCGATTGCAGCGGCCAATTCTTCATGATTTTCTGTAATATAGAAGTTACTCTTTGTAGTGTTGATTAACTGCCCCGACATTGATGAGTATTCATCCAGGCACTCCCGCAAGGTGGCTCACCTCGGTACTTGATTGAGCCGACTTAAACACCATTTCTTTTCTCCCAAGTATCAAGTTATCCAGTGCCCTTGAAAGATAGTCCGCGGCCAACACGAATAAAGCCGGCGAGATGGGATCCCCCTGTCGAAGTCCTCGAGTGGATTTGAAGAACCCCATGGGAGATCCATTGACAAGAACCGAGAACCAAGACGAGCCTATGCACCGTTCAATCAGGCTGAGCCACGCCTTAGGGAATCCCATCCTCCTTAACACTTTGATTAAAAACAGCCATTGTACGCGGTCGTATGCCTTAGCCATGTCCAGTTTGAGAGCAAGGTTCGGGGATGGTTTACTTCTATAGAGCTCGTGGAACATTTCTTATGCCAGGAAGACATTGTCACTAAGCAACCGACCCTAAACAAACCCACTCTGGTTAGGTGCAATCACGGTTGGCAGGAGTGGAGCTAGCCTGGCAGAGAGGATTTTGGTGATGATTTTATTTGAGACGTTGCATAGGCTAATGGGCTGAAAGTCTCCCCAGGTGGTTGGGTTGTCCTTTTTGGGCAAGAGCACAATCATTGTAGCCGTGACGCTACGCGGTAGGTAAGCTCCATTGAAGAATTGAACGACCGCCTCTACCACATCTTGCCCAATAATATCCCAACAGTGGTGGTAAAATGCTACTGTGAAACCATCTGGCCCCGGCGCGCTATCTGTCGAGATATCCCATGCTGCACGCTTGACCTCTTCCGCAGTTGGGGTTGAAATCAGTCCTTCCATGTTCGTCGTATCCGGAAGCTGGTGCAAAATATCGAGGTTTGGCTTAACCAATTCAGGTGGCGAGGGAGCAAGCAGTCTTGGAATAATGCAGACGCCGAGTGTCTGATCTCTGTCTCCTCTGTGAGAAACCTTTCCCCCACATGGATTCCGTGGATATGGAGCCTCGCTTGTTTTTGTTTGACCCACCCTTGATAGAATTTGGTATTTCTATCTCCGTCCTTTAACCACCGTAGGGTTGCCTTCTGCCTCCAGAGATCTTCTTCCATTTTCAAGAGGAGAATGTATTGCGCCACATTCTTGTTGACTTTCGCTCTATTAAGGGGGGAGGGGTCAGCCTCGAAAGCCTCTTGTGCTGCCGCTACCTCTTTCTCGGACTCCCTAAGGTTGGCGTGTAAGTTTCCAAATACTTCATTGTTCCATTTCTTCAATGTTTTTTTGAGTCTCGCAAGCTTCATTTGGAACTTAAGTAAGCCCCCGGCGTCCGTATCCTATTCCCAGTCCGCCGCAACCTTTTCCTTGGAACCTACATGCCGTAGCCACATGTTTTGGAAGCGGAATGGCCTACCCTCACGAGTCGGCTTGTGTGTATTGCATCTCATATGGACCGGGCCGTGGTCTGACGCCACCCGCGGCAAGCTCATAACTCTAGTGGAGTCGAACACATTGGACCACTGCTCATTAACGAAGACTCGATCGAGTCTCTCAAAGAGCTCATTCTTCACCCATGTAAAAGGTGGTCCATCAAACCCCAAATCCATGAGTCTATAGTCTTCAACCATTTCGGGGAAGTCCATCATTTCCGAAGGTTGAGGATTGTGTTGAAATCTCCCCCGATCACCCATGGTAGTTCGTTCGTGTTGGCCGACAGCTCTCGTAGCTTGCCCCACAGTGCGTGCCTTTTGGTTCTGGAGCATTTTGCATACACTATTGTGACCTCCAATTGCTGTCTCAAAACCGTCGAAGAGAGGCGTCCATGGAGTACTTGCTCATCATCATCGGTCAGCTCAAAGCTTACACCATCTCTAATAAAAATCCAAATCTTTCCAGACTCAATCACCCCTTTAAACTCAAGACCCAGCAGCTTCAAATAGTAGTCCAGGTTCAGTTGGGTAAATGGTTCCATAATTGCCAAAAACGAAATATTATGAAGAGTAATTAATCTTTTGACGACGTTTCTGGAGGACGTTCTCACGATCCCCCTAACGTTCCAAAACAACATATTGAAAGACATCATTAATAGTTGAGGAACATACCCGAGCGGGGAGTCGTCCGCCCATGTGTTTCCATTGTTTGTCCATTCGCTCCTCTTGTTTGTGAAGCCACAATAGAGAGTACACGATCCTTGCCGTCGGTGTGGGGGTTCAAGGGGGGCTCCCTGTCGTATGACCCATCCTCTTCGCGACCCTCTGCTTCAAAGGTATCATTCTCAATGAGTGTATAGTATTGGTTGGTACTCAAGATGTTTCTTGTCTCATCTCCGGCCCTCTCCACCAAAGTGGGACTAGACCCCTCCCTTTGCTGGCTCCTATCCGCTGGGGGGAGCGAACCACTCCTTGATTTGAGGGCCTTTTTGACGCGTGATGGCTAGTCCCGGTCGGGACTGGAGTTCAGTTTTTTCCCGCTGTCCGAGTCCCTTGTTTTCTGCCCCTGTTTTCTTACTCCCTCCCTAACCCGCTTCCCCCATCTTCATTGTGGGCGGGCTCCAAGATGTCCGGGATCTCCAAAGGTGAACTAATGCTGTGACTTGAATTTGGATGAACTGCTTCCGCGGGTCTGTTCTGGACCAGAATGTCCTTCTTGTTCTTTTTATGCCATTCATAAGCCACCTTACTGTACGGCTGAAATGCTGAGTTTCCTTTTGGGATGTTGTCATCCTGCAGCTTGCTTTTACTTGGGTACTCGTAGTAATTCCGCTTGGCGGGCCTCTCCTTCTTCCCGGATGCATAGCAGACCGCTGCCGTGTGCCCGACATGCCTACACTCCGAACAGAAGCTTGGTATCTTATCCCATTTGATTTTTTGAATAGATTCTCTACCACACAGATCAAGTATGATTTCCTCAGGGGGAGGTTTGGTTATGTCAATTTAGACGCAAATACGAGCAAATGATAGCCTTGATTTGTTGGCGGTGGCGCGGTCGATTTGAATCGGGTTTCCCAATAATTTTCCGATGGCAAATAAGGCTGAGTGATCAAATAAGTGAATAGGTAACCCAATAAGATTACACCATACTGCAGTGATGGGAGACTCGCAGAAAACGTCGAAGTCGGGAGACCATATGAAGACCCTCATCGGATGCCTATCAGCAAACCATACCGGGATATCCTTCGGGCCGTTGAGTAAACGGGCGTAGTCCATCAAGTCGTCAAGCTGGATTAGAATATGCTTCGTATTGATATACTTCCACGAGAAACCTCTTGTGAATTTCATGTTGTCGGGGGCTTTCTGGATTTGATGCAATGCCGGGATGGAATGGGGAAATTTTCCTACAATGGCGTGCCCCAAGTTATCAGCTAATTGTTTCGTTTCGCTACCGGAGAAGTAGATGGAGGGGATGCCATTGCTCGGGGACGCAAAACCCATGCTCTTGAGTTTTTCTAGCTCGAAGATTTGTGGACCATTGGTGTCCGGATTCCTACGGATCATGTCCGCCATTGTTGTCGGCTTACCGGGGGTTGACGCTCCGGTCGTATCTCGAAGGGCCTGATTATTGCGTAGCTGAGTTTCAAAGGGCGCATGCTCTAATTCATGCGGGGTATGCTGTGCCTCTGGTTTTCCTTTCCATACCGAAGACGACCTTGACTCGAATGAGTTGCAAAGTTTCTTAGTCCGGCCGCGTTCGAGCGGGGGAATTGGTCGAGGGGAAAGGGGAAGTTGGTTTCACGTTCTACCCCCTCTCCCATTTCGGAAGCCTCCGGGAAATGATGCTTCGTGGTCACGATATCTTGTCTCACTTCCGGCAGCTACACTTCCATAGGGTCAGGATTGATGAGAGGCTGGGACTAGATTCGGTCAAGCTCAGCGGCAGATCCGAGGTGGCCCAGGTGGAGAAGGGAATATTTTAGCTGCACTTGTGGGTTGTCCAAGGTACCATCACATGGTTACTCAAAAGAGTAAGGTACCATTTGTCTTTCAATGTTGGGACCTGTCTCCAATGCTTTTTCCGGAAAGTTGTCTACTGCCACATCAGAAGGTTTTGTCACCACTATCTCCTCGGTGGCCGCCCTCCTAGGGTTTCCTTTTGTCTCTTCCCCATCACCAACGATCGTCTTCCCTACTTTGCTGGTGAGCTCTATCGCCGGGGTGCAGGTTCCGGCGAGACCCGTCGGGCTCGAATCTCTCTTTAAGAGTAATGCTGCATGATCGGTCTCCTCCCGAGGCTGCTTCGGGTCGCCCGCGACTGTATCATGGACCAGTACCGTATCAATCTCCGGCGTCGAGGCATTCCTCTCGGTTATTTCCGGCTCATTAGCTTTGACTTTCCACAAGCCGGGAGCTTCCCGGACCAGTTCATCTCCTTCTTCGCGTTTCTTTTCATCCCGGTCGACCTCGGCTTCCCCTTCATTGTTAGCCACGATGTTGAGTTCTGGAAGAAGGTTCCGTCTGTTTTTGAGGTCCAGCCCCTTCTTCTCTGTGTCGGCTCGGGTGATCGAAAGTTTGAAGCTCAGTTTAGCAGTCGGTGATGGGTCTTGGCGGCGATTTACGTCTTCTCATCCTATCTCGGATCCCTTTCTTCCCGTTTTTTTTGCCATCTTCTCCCACCGGAGTATTTTCTTCGCCGGTCGTGATCTGCATCCTATTGTTTCTTGCGTCGCCCTTCTCGGCTCCTTCATGACCACCAACTATCCCCCGCAACTATCCACGAAATTGCCGAGGGGGATTCGCGGACTCGGCTGGTACAGCAGAATACCGGTGACCGTCGTGAGTAGGTTCTAGAGAGAGAGAGAAGTTAGAGAGAAGAGTGGAAAGATCTTCTTCTTGATGACCAAACTATTGTTACATTTTCAGGGTCAGTTGTTTCTCCCTCCATCCCAGTTTTGGAGTCACATTTTGCCATAAACGTTCGTCCCAGTTTAAGAGTCACATTTAGATTTTTCCATATTTGGACGTAAAATTTTACCCCATTATTCAATAAAAATTACACCCAAATGCCATTATCTACACAAAAATAAACCAAAAAATAAAACAAAAACTTAACCCCCCTAACCCCACCCCCAACCCCCCCAACCCCCTTCATTTGACTTTCATTTCTCTCTCACTCCACCTTCCCGTCTCTCTCTATTCCTAATAGAAGGAACCCTAATCAGCTCATACTATAATCGTCGATCTAAATCCGACGATTACTCCATCACCGTTCGCTTCTCATGGCCGATGAATGGGATGCTTTGCCGGAGTTTAAATCGTTGCCATCTTTTGATACACCCCTGGAACCTTAATCGTCCCTGATACACCACCGGAAGTCATTGCACGGTGGGAAATCGAACGACCGGTCGATTGGTACCACCGATCGGGAAATCCATGACGGTTTGGGGGCGTTGACGGGTCTGAGGTCATCGAAGAAACTGAGATTCCCCCACCGGCTGAGGTCTTCGACGGATCTGAAACCTAGCCACCGTCTGAGGGCTTTGACGGGTCTGAACGTCAACCACCGTTTCAGCCCTATGACGACTCTGAAACGCAGGCACCGTCGGAGGGCTTTCACGGATCTGAACGTCCACCACCATTCCAGCCCTATGAAGACTCTGAAACGCAAGTACCATCCCTCTCCTTTGACGCATCTGAACCTCAACCACAGTCTTCAATAAAAGTGGAGTACACCGAGAATGAAAAAGCAATGTTGTTGATCTTGTTGCCTAGCATGAAAGATCTCCTCTAATCTGTGAGTATTTTTTAATTCTAAGCCACCCCCTGTGTAGGGTTTGGAGGTTGTTTCAGTTGAATTGATTGAGGGTTATTGTTGCCTTGGTTGTGTTGGTTTGTTTGCTACTACATGATGAAGTTTTTTGATGAATTACATGTGATAATCTGTGTATTCACTGCATTGGTAGGTTTTTTATGAACTTAGTCACCCCTTTGATGGTTTGGAGTCTCTGATTTGCAATTTTGCTCCTCTGTGATGAAGGTGTTCTGAGAGTTTTGTATGCTCAGCTATGATGCCTCTGTATTGGTTGGTTTTTTTGTGAACTTAGCCACCCCCTTGATGGTTTGGAGGCTCTGATTTGCAATTTTGCTACTCTGTGATGAAGTTTTTCTGAGATTTTTGCATGCTCAGCTATGATGCCTCTGTATTGGTTGGTTTTTTGTGAACTTAGCCGCCCCTTTAATGGTTTGGAGGCTTTGATTTGCAATTTTGCTGTCTTTGGTTGGTTTGTTGGCTCTGATTTGCAATTTTACTCCTCTGTGATGAAGTTTGTGTGATTATAAGCCACCCATGTATTAGGTTTGGAGGCTTAAGCCCATGATGAAACTTTGCTGATGGTTTTTTTAAAAAAATACACACACCAGCCATGACTTACACTTGGAATTCATACAAAATGCAGCTTCTAGAGCTGTAAGCAAGCCTAGTTACCCTATCCCAGAATGCAGCCTAGTAATCCTGATAAAGCTTCACTTTCAGGTGTCATGTAAAGCAAGGATGAATCCTACTGATCAGGATAGAAACCCCAGCTAAGCCTGAACTTGGCTATCAAAGAAATTCCTCAACCCACTTCTACTGATTAGTATAGTGGTGGTAAGGGCCGAATCCCACAGAGATGAATGCGCTTTGGAAATTGTGGTGATATTCTGGAAGGGTTGGTTAGCTACCACGCTTTGGGTTGAGATCCTATCTAGGCGGAAATTTAAGGTGGTACTCTACTGACTAGTAGGTGTGAAAATGATCGATGTGTGGCTGTGTACGTGAGAGTGGGGAACAAAGTGTTTCAGAGACATGTGGAAAGTAGGTGGTTACTATAAAAGGCTAAACGGAATATCAGAGAATAAGTAGTAGTTAGATAACTATACTGACAGATCTGTAGGGTACCAGCAGAAAAAGTAAAGATACAACAAAAAGCAACTAAAAAGCAAAACTGGTCCCAAACTTGGATGTGGATGTTGTCTTCTTCAACAAGCACAAACAAAATCAAACAAACTCAGATTCCATAGATGAAATCATAGATTAACAACTCCACAATTCAGATCCACAAATTAACTCACTAAAATTCAAAATTAAACCAGCAAAATCGAGAACTACACATACTGGACGACATGCAAGGTGGCAGAATCACGTAAACTCAGATTTCGCACTTAATCACTTCAGAAATTAAATCTAAACAATAAATTAACTAACACTCACAGATCGAGCAACTCCAAATGAAATCATGCTTTCAACCCTTAGAAATTACCGCAACAACTAGATCTAAGCTACCTAGGCAGAATGAAACAGATTCAAACAGAAAGAGATGCATAAAAATAACTTCATTGCATAAAACGTTTGGATCTAAACGAAGTACTTCAAAAGCTAACAAGTATTGAAATTGCAACAAATCCAACGTAAGGAAAACAAGTAAAGGTTAACTAAGAAAACAAATAAAGATTGTTTTGCCACTCCGGGCGAGGAAACTGCTATGACTACGAAAAGAACTGGCTGGAACGGTGGAAGGCGAATCTCCGACGGACTTCTGGAAACTTCAGGTGATCATGGCTGTGGCGAGGAATGAGAAGATGTAGGACAATGCTGAAGGAAACTGATCTACCGAGAGAAAATATTCTAACTAAGAGTGGAGTGTCTTCTTCTTTCTCTCTCCAAGTGGCTTGCTTTTATAGGGAGGCCTGCCCTTGATTTTTAGGGTAGACTCTCTTCGTGAAATGACTCTTTTGCCCTTGTTTGTGGTTGATCCTTCCCAGCAATCCTTCTTCTCCATCTCGAGCCTTTTCTGGCATGCATCCTGGTCAGTATTGCACCCTTCTGGCACTCTTTTCACCTGAGTTATCTGAAACCCTTCCATACTGACTAGAACCCTTTCCCTGCACACTTTAGCAACTGTTTTGCAGATATAATCCAATTACGCAAGTTATACTGACCAGTAACCAAGGCCTAGAATGCGACTTATCAAACTGCTCACACTTACCACATGCTTGTCCTATTTTTTGTGTATAAAATGACATTTTTGTTCAATAAAATGGTACTTTTACCTTATAAAATGATAATATAAGCGGATAAAATGACAGTTAGCATATAAAAATGATAGTTTAGCTGGAGAAATTGCATATAAGATGATAAAATGATACTTTAACGTGACAAAATGACATAAAACTGATAAAATGATACCTTTGCCCGATAGAATGATACTTTCAGCCTATAGAATGATAGTTTCAGCCGGGTAGAATGATACTTTCAGCCGATAGAATGATAGGTATTTTTGGTGTATAAAATGACATTTTTGTTCAATAAAATGGTACTTTTACCTTATAAAATGATAATATAAGCGGATAAAATGACAGTTAGCTTATAAAAATGATAGTTTAGCTGGAGAAATTGCATATAAGCTAATAAAATGATACTTTAACGTGACAAAATGACATAAAACTGATAAAATGATACCTTTGCCCGATTGAATGATACTTTCAGCCTATAGAATGATAGTTTTGCCGGGTAGAATGATACTTTCAGCCGATAGAATGATAGGTATTTTTGGTGTATAAAATGACATTTTTGTTCAATAAAATGGTACTTTTACCTTATAAAATGATAATATAAGCGGATAAAATGACAGTTAGCTTATAAAAATGATAGTTTAGCTGGAGAAATTGCATATAAGCTGATAAAATGATACTTTAACGTGACAAAATGACAAAAAACTGATAAAATGATACCTTTGCCCGATAGAATGATACTTTCAGCCTATAGAATGATAGTTTTGACGGGTAGAATGATACTTTCAGCCGATAGAATGATAGGTATTTTTGGTGTATAAAATGACATTTTTGTTCAATAAAATAATACTTTTACCTTATAAAATGATAATCTAAGCGGATAAAATGACAGTTAGCTTATAAAAATGATAGTTTAGCCGGAGAAATTACATATAAGCTGATAAAATGATACTTAAACGTGACAAAATGACATAAAACTGATAAAATGAAACCTTTACCCGATAGAATGATACTTTCATCCTATAGAATTATACTTTCAGCCGATAGAATCATACTTTCAGCCGATAGAATGATAGGTATTTTTGGTTTATAAAATCACATTTTTGTTTAATAAAATGATACATTTACCTTATAAAATGATAATCTAAGCGGATAAAATGACAGTTAGCTTATAAAAATGATAGTTTAGCCGGAGAAATTGCATATAAGCTGATAAAATGATACTTAAACGTGACAAAATGACATAAAACTGATAAAATGAAACCTTTACCCGATAGAATGATACTTTCATCCTATAGAATGATAATCATACTTTCAGCCGATAGAATGATAGGTATTTTTGATTTATAAAATGACATTTTTGTTTAATAAAATGATACTTTTACCTTATAAAATGATAATATAAGCGGATAAAATGACAGTTAGCTTATAAAAATGATAGTTTAGCTGGAGAAATTGCATATAAGATGATAAAATGATACTTTAACGTGACAAAATGACATAAAACTGATAAAATGATACCTTTGCCCGATAGAATGATACTTTCAGCCTATAGAATGATAGTTTTGCCGGGTAGAATGATACTTTCAGCCGATAGAATGATAGGTATTTTTGGTGTATAAAATGACATTTTTGTTCAATAAAATGGTACTTTTACCTTATAAAATGATAATATAAGCGGATAAAATGACAGTTAGCTTATAAAAATGATAGTTTAGCTGGAGAAATTGCATATAAGCTAATAAAATGATACTTTAACGTGACAAAATGACATAAAACGGATAAAATAATACCTTTGCCCGATTGAATGATACTTTCAGCCTATAGAATGATAGTTTTGCCGGGTAGAATGATACTTTCAGCCGATAGAATGATAGGTATTTTTGGTGTATAAAATGACATTTTTGTTCAATAAAATGGTACTTTTACCTTATAAAATGATAATATAAGCGGATAAAATGACAGTTAGCTTATAAAAATGATAGTTTAGCTGGAGAAATTGCATATAAGCTGATAAAATGATACTTTAACGTGACAAAATGACAAAAAACTGATAAAATGATACCTTTGCCCGATAGAATGATACTTTCAGCCTATAGAATGATAGTTTTGACGGGTAGAATGATACTTTCAGCCGATAGAATGATAGGTATTTTTGGTGTATAAAATGACATTTTTGTTCAATAAAATAATACTTTACCTTATAAAATGATAATCTAAGCGGATAAAATGAGAGTTAGCTTATAAAAATGATAGTTTTAGCCTGGAGAAATTGCATATAAGCTGATAAATGATACTTAAACGTGACAAAATGACATAAAACTGATAAAATGAAACCTTTCCCGATAGAATGATACTTTCATCCTATAGAATTATACTTTCAGCCGATAGAATCATACTTTCAGCCGATAGAATGATAGGTATTTTTGGTTATAAAATCACATTTTTGTTTAATAAAATGATACATTTACCTTATAAATGATAATCTAAGCGGATAAAATGACAGTTAGCTTATAAAAATGATAGTTTAGCCGGAGAAAATTGCATATAAGCTGATAAAATGATACTTAAACGTGACAAATGACATAAACTGATAAAATGAACCTTTACCCGATAGAATGATACTTTCATCCTATAGAATGATAATCATACTTTCAGCCGATAGAATGATAGGTATTTTTGATTTATAAAATGACATTTTTGTTTAATAAAATGGATACTTTTACCTTATAAAATGATAATATAAGCGGATAAAATGACATTTAGCTTATAAAAATGATAGTTTAGCTGGAGAAATTGCATATAAGATGATAAAATGATACTTTAACGTGACAAAATGACATAAAACTGATAAAATGATACTTTTGCCCGATAGAATGATACTTTCAGCCTATAGAATGATGTTTTGCCGGGTAGAATGATACTTTCAGCCGATAGAATTGATAGGTATTTTTGGTGTATAAAATGACATTTTTGTTCAATAAAATGGTACTTTTACCTTATAAAATGATAATATAAGCGGATAAAATGACAGTTAGCTTATAAAAATGATAGTTTAGCTGGAGAAATTGCATATAAGCTAATAAAATGATACTTTAACGTGACAAAATGACATAAAACGGATAAAATAATACCTTTGCCCGATTGAATGATACTTTCAGCCTATAGAATGATAGTTTTGCCGGGTAGAATGATACTTTCAGCCGATAGAATGATAGGTATTTTTGGTGTATAAAATGACATTTTTGTTCAATAAAATGGTACTTTTACCTTATAAAATGATAATATAAGCGGATAAAATGACAGTTAGCTTATAAAAATGATAGTTTAGCTGGAGAAATTGCATATAAGCTGATTAAAATGATACTTTAAGTGCCAAAATGACAAAACATGATAAAATGATACCTTTGCCCGATAGGAATGATACTTTCAGCCTATAGAATGATAGTTTTGACTGGTAGAATGATACTTTCAGCCGATTAGAATGACTAGGTATTTTGGTGTATAAAATGACATTTTTGTTTCATAAAATAATACTTTACCTTATAAAATGATAATCTAAGCGGCTAAAATGACAGTTAGCTTATAAAAATGATAGTTTAGCGGGAGAAAGTTGCATATAAGCTGATAAAATGATACATAAACGTGACAAAATGACATAAAACTGATAAAATGATACATTTACCCGATAGAATGATACTTTCATCCTATAGAATGATACTTTCAGCCGATAGAATGATACTTTCAGCCGATAGAATGATATGTATTTTTGGTTTATAAAATGACAATTTTTGTTTGATAAAATGATACTTTTACCTTATAAAATGATAATCTAAGCGGATAAATGACAGTTAGCTTATAAAAATGATAGTTTAGCCGGAGAAATTGCATATAAGCTGATAAAATGATACTTAACGTGACAAATGACATAAAACTGATAAAATGATACCTTTACCCGATAGAATGATACTTTCATCCCTATAGAATGATAGCTTTAGCCGGATAGAATGATACTTTCAGCCGATAGAATGAATAGGTATTTTTGGTGTATAAAATGACATTTTTGTTTCAATAAAATGAATACTTTTACCTTATAAAATGATAATCTAAGCGGATAAAATGACAGTTAGCTTATAAAAATGATAGTTTAGCCGGAGAAATTGCATATAAGCTGATAAAATGATACTTTAAACGTGACAAAATGACATAAAACTGATAAAATGATACCTTTACCCGATAGAATGATACTTTCATCCTATAGAATGATACTTTCAGCCGATAGAATCATACTTTCAGCCGATAGAATGATAGGTATTTTTGGTTTATAAAATGACATTTTTGTTTAATAAAATGATACTTTTACCTTATAAAATGATAATATAAGCGGATAAAATGACAGTTAGCTTATAAAAATGATAGTTTAGCTGGAGAAATTGCATATAAGCTGATAAAATGATACTTTAACGTGACAAAATGACATAAAACTGATAAAATGATACCTTTGCCCGATAGAATAATACTTTCAGCCTATAGAATGATAGTTTTGCCGGGTAGAATGATACTTTCAGCCGATAGAATGATAGGTATTTTTGGTGTATAAAATGACATTTTTGTTCAATAAAATGATACTTTTACCTTATAAAATGATAATATAAGCGGATAAAATGACAGTTAGCTTATAAAAATGATAGTTTAGCTGGAGAAATTGCATATAAGCTGATAAAATGATACTTTAACGTGACAAAATGACATAAAACTGATAAAATGATACCTTTGCCCGATAGAATGATACTTTCAGCCTATAGAATGATAGTTTTGCCGGGTAGAATGATTACTTTCAGCCGATAGAATGATAGGTATTTTTGGTGTATAAATGACATTTTTGTTCAATAAAATGATACTTTTACCTTATAAAATGATAATCTAAGCGGATAAAATGACAGTTAGCTTATAAAAATGATAGTTTAGCTGGAGAAATTGCATATAAGCTGATAAAATGATACTTAAACGTGACAAAATGACATAAAACTGATAAAATGACACCTTTACCCGATAGAATGATACTTTCATCCTATAGAATGATACTTTCAGCCGATAGAATCATACTTTCAGCCGATAGAATGATAGGTATTTTTGGTTTATAAAATGGACATTTTGTTTCAATAAATGATACTTTTACCTTATAAAATGATAATCTAAGCGGATAAAATGACAGTTAGCTTATAAAAATGATAGTTTAGCCGTGAGAAATTGCATATAAGCTGTGATAAAATGATACTTAAACCGTGACAAAATGACATAAAACTGATAAAATGAAACCTTTGCCCGATAGAATGATACTTTCAGCCTATAGAATGATAGTTTTGCCGGGTAGAATGATACTTTCAGCCGATAGAATGATAGGTATTTTTGGTGTATAAAATGACGTTTTTGTTCAATAAAATGGTACTTTTACCTTATAAAATGATAATATAAGCGGATTAGCTTATAAAAATGATAGTTTAGCTGCAGAAATTGCATATAAGCTGATAAAATGATACTTTAACGTGACAAAATGACATAAACCTGATAAAATGATACCTTTGCCCGATAGAATGATACTTTCAGCCTATAGAATGATAGTTTTGCCGGGTAGAATGATAATTTCAGCCGATAGAATGATAGGTATTTTTGGTGTATAAATGACATTTTGTTCAATAAAATGATACTTTTACCTTATAAAATGATAATCTAAGCGGATAAAAATGGACAGTTAGCTTATAAAAAATGATAGTTTAGCTGGAGAAATTGCATATAAGCTGAAAAATGATACTTTAAAGTGACAAAATGACATAAAACTGATAAAATGATACTTTTGCCCGATAGAATGATACTTTCATCCTATAGAATGATACTTTCAGACGATAGAATGATACTTTCAGCCGATAGAATGATAGGTATTTTTGGTTTATAAAATGACATTTTTGTATAATAAAATGATACTTTTACCTTATAAAATGATAATCTAAGCGGATAAAATGACAGTTAGCTTATAAAAATGATAGTTTAGCTGGAGAAATTGCATATAAGCTGATAAAATGATACTTTAACGTGACAAAATGACATAAAACTGATAAAATGATACTTTTGCCCGATAGAATGATACTTTCAGCCTATAGAATGATAGTTTTGCCGGGTAGAATGATACTTTCAGCCGATAGAATGATAGGTATTTTTGGTGTATAAAATGACATTTTTGTTTAATAAAATGGTACTTTTACCTTATAAAATGATAATATAAGCGGATAAAATGACAGATAGCTTATAAAAATGATAGTTTAGCTGGAGAAATTGCATATAAGCTGATAAAATGATACTTTAACGTGACAAAATGACATAAAACTGATAAAATGATACCTTTGCCCGATAGAATGATACTTTCAGCCGATAGAATGATAGGTATTTTTGGTGTATAAAATGACATTTTTGTTCAATAAAATGATACTTTTACCTTATAAAATGATAATCTAAGCGGATAAAATGACAGTTAGCTTATAAAAATGATAGTTTAGCTGGAGAAATTGCATATAAGCTGATAAAATGATACTTTAACGTGACAAAATGACATAAAACTGATAAAATGATACTTTTGCCCGATAGAATGATACTTTCAGCCGATAGAATGATAGGTATTTTGGTTTATAAAATGACATTTTTGTTTAATAAAATGATACTTTTACCTTATAAAATGATAATCTAAGCGGATAAAATGACAGTTAGCTTATAAAAATGATAGTTTAGCTGGAGAAATTGCATATAAGCTGATAAAATGATACTTTAACGTGACAAAATGACATAAAACTGATTAAAATGATACCTTTTGCCCGATAGAATGATACTTTCAGCCTATAGAATGATAGTTTTGCCGGGTAGAATGATACTTTCAGCCGATAGAATGATATGTATTTTTAGGTGTATAAAATGACATTTTTGTTAATTAAAATGATACTTTTACCTTATAAAATGATAATCTAAGCGGATAAAATGACAGTTAGCTTATAAAAATGATAGTTTAGCTGGAGAAATTGCATATAAGCTGATAAAATGATACTTTAACGTGACAAAATGACATAAAACTGATAAAATGATACTTTTGCCTGATAGAATGATACTTTCAGCCGATAGAATGATAGTTTTGCCGTGTAGAATGATACTTTCAGCCTGATAGAATGATAGGTATTTTTGGTGTATAAAATGACATTTTTGTTAATAAAATGGATACTTTTACCTTATAAAATGATAATCTAAGCGGATAAAATGACAGTTAGCTTATAAAAATGATAGTTTAGCTGGACGAAATTACATATAAGCTGATAAAATTATACTTTAACGTGACAAAATGACATAAAAACCGATATTAAAATGATACTTTTGCCTGATAAAATGATACTTTCAGCCTATAGAATGATAGTTTTGCCGGGTAGAATGATACTTTCAGCCGATAGAATGATATGTATTTTTGGTGTATAAAATGACATTTTTGTTTAATAAAATGATACTTTTACCTATATAAAATGATATTCTAAGCGGATAATATTAAAATGATTAGTTAGCTTATAAAATGATTAAGTTTAGCTGGTGAATGAATTGTATAATAAGCTGACCCATAATGATACTTTAACGTGACAAAATGATTATAAAACTGATTAAAATGATACTTTATTTCAGGCCTATAGAATGATAGTTTTGCCGGGGTAGGAATGCTACTTTCAAGCCGATTAGAATGATATGTATTTTTTGGTGTATAAAATGACATTTTTGTTTAATAAAATGATTACTTTTACCTATAAAATGATAATCTAAGCGGATAAAATGACAGTTAGCTTATAAAAATGATAGTTTAGCTGGAGAAATTGCATATAAGCTGATAAAATGATACTTTAACGTGACAAAATGACATAAAACTGATAAAATGATACCTTTGCCCGATAGAATGATACTTTCAGCCTATAGAATGATAGTTTTGCCGGGTAGAATGATACTTTCAGCCGATAGAATGATAGGTATTTTTGGTGTATAAAATGACATTTTTGTTCAATAAAATGATACTTTTACCTTATAAAATGATAATCTAAGCGGATAAAATGACAGTTAGCTTATAAAAATGATAGTTTAGCTGGAGAAATTGCATATAAGCTGATAAAATGATACTTTAACGTGACAAAATGACATAAAACTGATAAAATGATACTTTTGCCCGATAGAATGATACTTTCAGCCTATAGAATGATAGTTTTGCCGGGTAGAATGATACTTTCAGCCGATAGAATGATAGGTATTTTTGGTGTATAAAATGACATTTTTGTTCAATAAAATGATACTTTTACCTTATAAAATGATAATCTAAGCGGATAAAAT